>NW_026777425.1:173203-473203 GCF_028023285.1 Balaenoptera ricei | reverse complement strand
TGCGCTTTTTCCTGAATATATTCAGGAAAAAACGCATACGCCCTTTTTGGCCAACCAAGCAACCTGGAAAGGCAAATCAGCGCTACAAAGAAGACTCGCTACCCATCGGTCAAAAGGGCCATGCTGAAAAAAGTCTCAAAACCAGAAATGCAGGACAGGCCATGGAGAAATGGGAGCCTTGCTACACTGATGGGCGGGATGTAAATTGCCAACAGCCACTCTGGAGAAGTGTACGGTGTGTCCTGAAACATCTAAAAAACACAGCTTAGAGAGCATAGGGCACTTCCACTCATGGGGGTATAAATTGGGAAAATGAAAAATCAGCAAGACACAAGCACCCCAAAGTTTAGGGCTGCTCTGTTGACAAGGACCTCCACTTCATTCCACCTTCAATATCCTAGGAAAGAGAAAAATGGATAAAGAAGTTGTGGTCCTTATGTACAATGGAATATCACTCAGCCATGAAATCAATGTCATAAGGCTAGTAGCAGCATGATGAGTGGATTTAGGTACGACGATTCTAAGTGAAATAAGTCACACAGAAAAGGACACTTCTCATAAGGTATCACTTATAGAGGGAATGTCAAAACCGTTACACTTGAACTGAATTACAAAACAGAACAGAGTCACACATGCAGAAATCACACTATGGCTGCTTAACGGGAAAGGTGAGGTGGGGTGATACATAAAACAAGGGTTTCAAATTAGCTCAGATACCGTTCCATAAACCCAATATGTAATAGACAAGACCTACTCCTTGATCAGAGAACTGGACTCAACACGCCCTATTCACCGCACAAGAATATATCTGACTAGTAATAATCTTAAAACCTATGTATTGATATCTCTCTGTTAGTGTGTCAAGTGGGTGTAAAGCGGCATAAACACAGCAGTGAAAAGCAGCTAAACCCCATTATAAAAATAAATTACTTTGAAAAACCCATGAAACAAAGACAGTGAAAGAGAGCGAAATTCTTACACAATGCGTTCAGGGGCTGTGATGCAACCTGGATTGACCATATCTAGACCCACAGCTGGATGAGACATAAGGGTGGACACTCTTGGGGCTGAGAGGTTTGGTGAGGTTGGGTGAGCAAACGCAGACCCTTTAAAGTAATACTGCGTGTTACCCATCGCATGGGTCGCAAATCTCCAGGTTCAAGGGCATCTTCCTACATCGAAAACATGCATGAGAAAACAAAAAGATGGTACACCATGTGATGGGGAAAGGTTTCTAAAACGCACCTCATTTCTCTTCTCCTTGTGCCCGGGTTCGCCATTCCAGCCACTTTACTAACAATCTCCCTACTTGGAGCATCAGCACCTTTAACCTCCTGTTCCGTACAGGTTGCAATTTGTCCTGAGGATGAACGGGTAGACCGGGAACCAGTGAGAGACTAGCTCTTGGTTTTGGGACAGGCACAGGTCACTCTATTTTCCCATCAGGAAGAAGAATTAACCACAGGCTCATCCTCCCCCCCGGAACCAGAACAGGGCCTGAAGCCATCCTGCGCTTTTGCGGCCAGCTCCCAAAAAAGCGAGTTGTAAAATGGAGCTTCAGGGCACTGCAATTCACAAACCTGCAGAGTTATAAATGATAACTCTCGTCCACAAATATATTGAGGGAAGGCAAAGAAGAGGATTTGAAATCAAGGCAGAATTGCAGGAAACAGATTTCAGGAGGTAGATTCGAATCGCCTTTAAAGCACATGAAAAGCGGCAAAACGTTGACAATGATGCCTTTGGCCAAAAAGGGCGTATGCGTTTTTTCCTGAATATATTCAGGAAAAAACGCATACGCCCTTTTTGGCCAACCAAGCAACCTGGAAAGGCAAATCAGCGCTACAAAGAAGACTCGCTACCCATCGGTCAAAAGGGATATGCTGAAAAAAGTCTCAAAACCAGAAATGCAGGACAGGCCATGGAGAAATGGGAGCCTTGCTACACTGATGGGCGGGATGTAAATTGCCAACAGCCACTCTGGAGAAGTGTACGGTGTGTCCTGAAACATCTAAAAAACACAGCTTAGAGAGCATAGGGCACTTCCACTCATGGGGTTATAATTTGAGAAAATGAAAAATCAGCAAGACACAAGCACCCCAAAGTTTAGGGCTGCTCTGTTGACAAGGACCTCCACTTCATTCCACCTTCAATATCCTAGGAAAGAGAAAAATGGATAAAGAAGTTGTGGTCCTTATGTACAATGGAATATCACTCAGCCATGAAATCAATGTCATAAGGCTAGTAGCAGCATGATGAGTGGATTTAGGTACGACGATTCTAAGTGAAATAAGTCACACAGAAAAGGACACTTCTCATAAGGTATCACTTATAGAGGGAATGTCAAAACCGTTACACTTGAACTGAATTACAAAACAGAACAGAGTCACACATGCAGAAAACACACTATGGCTGCTTAACGGGAAAGGTGAGGTGGGGTGATACATAAAACAAGGGTTTCAAATTAGCTCAGATACCGTTCCATAAACCCAATATGTAATAGACAAGACCTACTCCTTGATTAGAGAACTGGACTCAACACGCCCTATTCACCGCACAAGAATATATCTGACTAGTAATAATCTTAAAACCTATGTATTGATATCTCTCTGTTAGTGTGTCAAGTGGGTGTAAAGCGGCATAAACACAGCAGTGAAAAGCAGCTAAACCCCATTATAAAAATAAATTACTTTGAAAAACCCATGAAACAAAGACAGTGAAAGAGAGCGAAATTCTTACACAATGCGTTCAGGGGCTGTGATGCAACCTGGATTGACCATATCTAGACCCACAGCTGGATGAGACATAAGGGTGGACACTCTTGGGGCTGAGAGGTTTGGTGAGGTTGGGTGAGCAAACGCAGACCCTTTAAAGTAATACTGCGTGTTACCCATCGCATGGGTCGCAAATCTCCAGGTTCAAGGGCATCTTCCTACATCGAAAACATGCATGAGAAAACAAAAAGATGGTACACCATGTGATGGGGAAAGGTTTCTAAAACGCACCTCATTTCTCTTCTCCTTGTGCCCGGGTTCGCCATTCCAGCCGCTTTACTAATAATCTCCCTAATTGGAGCATCAGCACCTTTAACCTCCTGTTCCGTACAGGTTGCAATTTGTCCTGAGGATGAACGGGTAGACCGGGAACCAGTGAGAGACTAGCTCTTGGTGTTGGGACAGGCACAGGTCACTCTATTTTCCCATCAGGAAGAAGAATTAACCACAGGCTCATCCTCCCCCCCGGAACCAGAACAGGGCCTGAAGCCATCCTGCGCTTTTGCGGCCAGCTCCCAAAAAAGCGAGTTGTAAAATGGAGCTTCAGGGCACTGCAATTCACAAACCTGCAGAGTTCTAAATGATAACTCTCGTCCACAAATATATTGAGGGAAGGCAAAGAAGAGGATTTGAAATCAAGGCAGAATTGCAGGAAACAGATTTCAGGAGGTAGATTCGAATCGCCTTTAAAGCACATGAAAAGCGGCAAAACGATGACAATGATGCCCTTGGCCAAAAAGGGCGTATGCGTTTTTTCCTGAATATATTCAGGAAAAAACGCATACGCCCTTTTTGGCCAACCAAGCAACCTGGAAAGGCAAATCAGCGCTACAAAGAAGACTCGCTACCCATCGGTCAAAAGGGCCGTGCTGAAAAAAGTCTCAAAACCAGAAATGCAGGACAGGCCATGGAGAAATGGGAGCCTTGCTACACTGATGGGCGGGATGTAAATTGCCAACAGCCACTCTGGAGAAGTGTACGGTGTGTCCTGAAACATCTAAAAAACACAGCTTAGAGAGCATAGGGCACTTCCACTCATGGGGTTATAAATTGAGAAAATGAAAAATCAGCAAGACACAAGCACCCCAAAGTTTAGGGCTGCTCTGTTGACAAGGACCTCCACTTCATTCCACCTTCAATATCCTAGGAAAGAGAAAAATGGATAAAGAAGGTGTGGTCCTTATGTACAATGGAATATCACTCAGCCATGAAATCAATGTCATAAGGCTAGTAGCAGCATGATGAGTGGATTTAGGTACGACGATTCTAAGTGAAATAAGTCACACAGAAAAGGACACTTCTCATAAGGTATCACTTATAGAGGGAATGTCAAAACCGTTACACTTGAACTGAATTACAAAACAGAACAGAGTCACACATGCAGAAAACACACTATGGCTGCTTAACGGGAAAGGTGAGGTGGGGTGATACATAAAACAAGGGTTTCAAATTAGCTCAGATACCGTTCCATAAACCCAATATGTAATAGACAATACCTACTCCTTGCTCAGAGAACTGGACTCAACACGCCCTATTCACCGCACAAGAATATATCTGACTAGTAATAATCTTAAAACCTATGTATTGATATCTCTCTGTTAGTGTGTCAAGTGGGTGTAAAGCGGCATAAACACAGCAGTGAAAAGCAGCTAAACCCCATTATAAAAATAAATTACTTTGAAAAACCCATGAAACAAAGACAGTGAAAGAGAGCGAAATTCTTACACAATGCGTTCAGGGGCTGTGATGCAACCTGGATTGACCATATCTAGACCCACAGCTGGATGAGACATAAGGGTGGACACTCTTGGGGCTGAGAGGTTTGGTGAGGTTGGGTGAGCAAACGCAGACCCTTTAAAGTAATACTGCGTGTTACCCATCGCATGGGTCGCAAATCTCCAGGTTCAAGGGCATCTTCCTACTTCGAAAACATGCATGAGAAAACAAAAAGATGGTACACCATGTGATGGGGAAAGGTTTCTAAAACGCACCTCATTTCTCTTCTCCTTGTGCCCGGGTTCGCCATTCCAGCCGCTTTACTAACAATCTCCCTACTTGGAGCATCAGCACCTTTAACCTCCTGTTCCGTACAGGTTGCAATTTGTCCTGAGGATGAACGGGTAGACCGGGAACCAGTGAGAGACTAGCTCTTGGTGTTGGGACAGGCACAGGTCACTCTATTTTCCCATCAGGAAGAAGAATTAACCACAGGCTCATCCTCCCCCCCGGAACCAGAACAGGGCCTGAAGCCATCCTGCGCTTTTGCGGCCAGCTCCCAAAAAAGCGAGTTGTAAAATGGAGCTTCAGGGCACTGCAATTCACAAACCTGCAGAGTTATAAATGATAACTCTCGTCCACAAATATATTGAGGGAAGGCAAAGAAGAGGATTTGAAATCAAGGCAGAATTGCAGGAAACAGATTTCAGGAGGTAGATTCGAATCGCCTTTAAAGCACATGAAAAGCGGCAAAACGTTGACAATGATGCCTTTGGCCAAAAAGGGCGTATGCGTTTTTTCCTGAATATATTCAGGAAAAAACGCATACGCCCTTTTTGGCCAACCAAGCAACCTGGAAAGGCAAATCAGCGCTACAAAGAAGACTCGCTACCCATCGGTCAAAAGGGATATGCTGAAAAAAGTCTCAAAACCAGAAATGCAGGACAGGCCATGGAGAAATGGGAGCCTTGCTACACTGATGGGCGGGATGTAAATTGCCAACAGCCACTCTGGAGAAGTGTACGGTGTGTCCTGAAACATCTAAAAAACACAGCTTAGAGAGCATAGGGCACTTCCACTCATGGGGGTATAAATTGGGAAAATGAATAATCAGCAAGACACAAGCACCCCAAAGTTTAGGGCTGCTCTGTTGACAAGGACCTCCACTTCATTCCACCTTCAATATCCCAGGAAAGAGAAAAATGGATAAAGAAGTTGTGGTCCTTATGTACAATGGAATATCACTCAGCCATGAAATCAATGTCATAAGGCTAGTAGCAGCATGATGAGTGGATTTAGGTACGACGATTCTAAGTGAAATAAGTCACACAGAAAAGGACACTTCTCATAAGGTATCACTTATAGAGGGAATGTAAAAAGCGTTACACTTGAACTGAATTACAAAACAGAACAGAGTCACACATGCAGAAATCACACTATGGCTGCTTAACGGGAAAGGTGAGGTGGGGTGATACATAAAACAAGAGTTTCAAATTAGCTCAGATACCGTTCCATAAACCCAATATGTAATAGACAAGACCTACTCCTTGCTCAGAGAACTGGACTCAACACGCCCTATTCACCGCACAAGAATATATCTGACTAGTAATAATCTTAAAACCTATGTATTGATATCTCTCTCTTAGTGTGTCAAGTGGGTGTAAAGCGGCATAAACACAGCAGTGAAAAGCAGCTAAACCCCATTATAAAAATAAATTACTTTGAAAATCCCATAAAACAAAGACAGTGAAAGAGAGAGAAATTCTTACACAATGCGTTCAGGGGCTGTGATGCAACCTGGATTGACCATATCTAGACCCACAGCTGGATGAGACATAAGGGTGGACACTCTTGGGGCTGAGAGGTTTGGTGAGGTTGGGTGAGCAAACGCAGACCCTTTAAAGTAATACTGCGTGGTACCCATCGCATGGGTCGCAAATCTCCAGGTTCAAGGGCATCTTCCTACATCGAAAACATGCATGAGAAAACAAAAAGATGGTACACCATGTGATGGGGAAAGGTTTCTAAAACGCACCTCATTTCTCTTCTCCTTGTGCCCGGGTTCGCCATTCCAGCCGCTTTACTAACAATCTCCCTACTTGGAGCATCAGCACCTTTAACCTCCTGTTCCGTACAGGTTGCAATTTGTCCTGAGGATGAACGGGTAGACCGGGAACCAGTGAGAGACTAGCTCTTGGTGTTGGGACAGGCACAGGTCACTCTATTTTCCCATCAGGAAGAAGAATTAACCACAGGTTCATCCTCCCCCCCCGGAACCAGAACAGGGCCTGAAGCCATCCTGCGCTTTTGCGGCCAGCTCCCAAAAAAGCGAGTTGTAAAATGGAGCTTCAGGGCACTGCAATTCACAAACCTGCAGAGTTATAAATGATAACTCTCGTCCACAAATATATTGAGGGAAGGCAAAGAAGAGGATTTGAAATCAAGGCAGAATTGCAGGAAACAGATTTCAGGAGGTAGATTCGAATCGCCTTTAAAGCACATGAAAAGCGGCAAAACGTTGACAATGATGCCTTTGGCCAAAAAGGGCGTATGCGTTTTTTCCTGAATATATTCAGGAAAAAACGCATACGCCCTTTTTGGCCAACCAAGCAACCTGGAAAGGCAAATCAGCGCTACAAAGAAGACTCGCTACCCATCGGTCAAAAGGGATATGCTGAAAAAAGTCTCAAAACCAGAAATGCAGGACAGGCCATGGAGAAATGGGAGCCTTGCTACACTGATGGGCGGGATGTAAATTGCCAACAGCCACTCTGGAGAAGTGTACGGTGTGTCCTGAAACATCTAAAAAACACAGCTTAGAGAGCATAGGGCACTTCCACTCATGGGGTTATAATTTGAGAAAATGAAAAATCAGCAAGACACAAGCACCCCAAAGTTTAGGGCTGCTCTGTTGACAAGGACCTCCACTTCATTCCACCTTCAATATCCTAGGAAAGAGAAAAATGGATAAAGAAGTTGTGGTCCTTATGTACAATGGAATATCACTCAGCCATGAAATCAATGTCATAAGGCTAGTAGCAGCATGATGAGTGGATTTAGGTACGACGATTCTAAGTGAAATAAGTCACACAGAAAAGGACACTTCTCATAAGGTATCACTTATAGAGGGAATGTCAAAACCGTTACACTTGAACTGAATTACAAAACAGAACAGAGTCACACATGCAGAAAACACACTATGGCTGCTTAACGGGAAAGGTGAGGTGGGGTGATACATAAAACAAGGGTTTCAAATTAGCTCAGATACCGTTCCATAAACCCAATATGTAATAGACAAGACCTACTCCTTGATTAGAGAACTGGACTCAACACGCCCTATTCACCGCACAAGAATATATCTGACTAGTAATAATCTTAAAACCTATGTATTGATATCTCTCTGTTAGTGTGTCAAGTGGGTGTAAAGCGGCATAAACACAGCAGTGAAAAGCAGCTAAACCCCATTATAAAAATAAATTACTTTGAAAAACCCATGAAACAAAGACAGTGAAAGAGAGCGAAATTCTTACACAATGCGTTCAGGGGCTGTGATGCAACCTGGATTGACCATATCTAGACCCACAGCTGGATGAGACATAAGGGTGGACACTCTTGGGGCTGAGAGGTTTGGTGAGGTTGGGTGAGCAAACGCAGACCCTTTAAAGTAATACTGCGTGTTACCCATCGCATGGGTCGCAAATCTCCAGGTTCAAGGGCATCTTCCTACATCGAAAACATGCATGAGAAAACAAAAAGATGGTACACCATGTGATGGGGAAAGGTTTCTAAAACGCACCTCATTTCTCTTCTCCTTGTGCCCGGGTTCGCCATTCCAGCCGCTTTACTAACAATCTCCCTACTTGGAGCATCAGCACCTTTAACCTCCTGTTCCGTACAGGTTGCAATTTGTCCTGAGGATGAACGGGTAGACCGGGAACCAGTGAGAGACTAGCTCTTGGTGTTGGGACAGGCACAGGTCACTCTATTTTCCCATCAGGAAGAAGAATTAACCACAGGCTCATCCTCCCCCCCGGAACCAGAACAGGGCCTGAAGCCATCCTGCGCTTTTGCGGCCAGCTCCCAAAAAAGCGAGTTGTAAAATGGAGCTTCAGGGCACTGCAATTCACAAACCTGCAGAGTTATAAATGATAACTCTCGTCCACAAATATATTGAGGGAAGGCAAAGAAGAGGATTTGAAATCAAGGCAGAATTGCAGGAAACAGATTTCAGGAGGTAGATTCGAATCGCCTTTAAAGCACATGAAAAGCGGCAAAACGTTGACAATGATGCCTTTGGCCAAAAAGGGCGTATGCGTTTTTTCCTGAATATATTCAGGAAAAAACGCATACGCCCTTTTTGGCCAACCAAGCAACCTGGAAAGGCAAATCAGCGCTACAAAGAAGACTCGCTACCCATCGGTCAAAAGGGATATGCTGAAAAAAGTCTCAAAACCAGAAATGCAGGACAGGCCATGGAGAAATGGGAGCCTTGCTACACTGATGGGCGGGATGTAAATTGCCAACAGCCACTCTGGAGAAGTGTACGGTGTGTCCTGAAACATCTAAAAAACACAGCTTAGAGAGCATAGGGCACTTCCACTCATGGGGGTATAAATTGGGAAAATGAATAATCAGCAAGACACAAGCACCCCAAAGTTTAGGGCTGCTCTGTTGACAAGGACCTCCACTTCATTCCACCTTCAATATCCCAGGAAAGAGAAAAATGGATAAAGAAGTTGTGGTCCTTATGTACAATGGAATATCACTCAGCCATGAAACCAATGTCATAAGGCTAGTAGCAGCATGATGAGTGGATTTAGGTACGACGATTCTAAGTGAAATAAGTCACACAGAAAAGGACACTTCTCATAAGGTATCACTTATAGAGGGAATGTAAAAAGCGTTACACTTGAACTGAATTACAAAACAGAACAGAGTCACACATGCAGAAATCACACTATGGCTGCTTAACGGGAAAGGTGAGGTGGGGTGATACATAAAACAAGAGTTTCAAATTAGCTCAGATACCGTTCCATAAACCCAATATGTAATAGACAAGACCTACTCCTTGCTCAGAGAACTGGACTCAACACGCCCTATTCACCGCACAAGAATATATCTGACTAGTAATAATCTTAAAACCTATGTATTGATATCTCTCTCTTAGTGTGTCAAGTGGGTGTAAAGCGGCATAAACACAGCAGTGAAAAGCAGCTAAACCCCATTATAAAAATAAATTACTTTGAAAAACCCATGAAACAAAGACAGTGAAAGAGAGAGAAATTCTTACACAATGCGTTCAGGGGCTGTGATGCAACCTGGATTGACCATATCTAGACCCACAGCTGGATGAGACATAAGGGTGGACACTCTTGGGGCTGAGAGGTTTGGTGAGGTTGGGTGAGCAAACGCAGACCCTTTAAAGTAATACTGCGTGGTACCCATCGCATGGGTCGCAAATCTCCAGGTTCAAGGGCATCTTCCTACATCGAAAACATGCATGAGAAAACAAAAAGATGGTACACCATGTGATGGGGAAAGGTTTCTAAAACGCACCTCATTTCTCTTCTCCTTGTGCCCGGGTTCGCCATTCCAGCCGCTTTACTAACAATCTCCCTACTTGGAGCATCAGCACCTTTAACCTCCTGTTCCGTACAGGTTGCAATTTGTCCTGAGGATGAACGGGTAGACCGGGAACCAGTGAGAGACTAGCTCTTGGTGTTGGGACAGGCACAGGTCACTCTATTTTCCCATCAGGAAGAAGAATTAACCACAGGTTCATCCTCCCCCCCCGGAACCAGAACAGGGCCTGAAGCCATCCTGCGCTTTTGCGGCCAGCTCCCAAAAAAGCGAGTTGTAAAATGGAGCTTCAGGGCACTGCAATTCACAAACCTGCAGAGTTATAAATGATAACTCTCGTCCACAAATATATTGAGGGAAGGCAAAGAAGAGGATTTGAAATCAAGGCAGAATTGCAGGAAACAGATTTCAGGAGGTAGATTCGAATCGCCTTTAAAGCACATGAAAAGCGGCAAAACGTTGACAATGATGCCCTTGGCCAAAAAGGGCGTATGCGCTTTTTCCTGAATATATTCAGGAAAAAACGCATACGCCCTTTTTGGCCAACCAAGCAACCTGGAAAGGCAAATCAGCGCTACAAAGAAGACTCGCTACCCATCGGTCAAAAGGGCCATGCTGAAAAAAGTCTCAAAACCAGAAATGCAGGACAGGCCATGGAGAAATGGGAGCCTTGCTACACTGATGGGCGGGATGTAAATTGCCAACAGCCACTCTGGAGAAGTGTACGGTGTGTCCTGAAACATCTAAAAAACACAGCTTAGAGAGCATAGGGCACTTCCACTCATGGGGGTATAAATTGGGAAAATGAAAAATCAGCAAGACACAAGCACCCCAAAGTTTAGGGCTGCTCTGTTGACAAGGACCTCCACTTCATTCCACCTTCAATATCCTAGGAAAGAGAAAAATGGATAAAGAAGTTGTGGTCCTTATGTACAATGGAATATCACTCAGCCATGAAATCAATGTCATAAGGCTAGTAGCAGCATGATGAGTGGATTTAGGTACGACGATTCTAAGTGAAATAAGTCACACAGAAAAGGACACTTCTCATAAGGTATCACTTATAGAGGGAATGTCAAAACCGTTACACTTGAACTGAATTACAAAACAGAACAGAGTCACACATGCAGAAATCACACTATGGCTGCTTAACGGGAAAGGTGAGGTGGGGTGATACATAAAACAAGGGTTTCAAATTAGCTCAGATACCGTTCCATAAACCCAATATGTAATAGACAAGACCTACTCCTTGATCAGAGAACTGGACTCAACACGCCCTATTCACCGCACAAGAATATATCTGACTAGTAATAATCTTAAAACCTATGTATTGATATCTCTCTGTTAGTGTGTCAAGTGGGTGTAAAGCGGCATAAACACAGCAGTGAAAAGCAGCTAAACCCCATTATAAAAATAAATTACTTTGAAAAACCCATGAAACAAAGACAGTGAAAGAGAGCGAAATTCTTACACAATGCGTTCAGGGGCTGTGATGCAACCTGGATTGACCATATCTAGACCCACAGCTGGATGAGACATAAGGGTGGACACTCTTGGGGCTGAGAGGTTTGGTGAGGTTGGGTGAGCAAACGCAGACCCTTTAAAGTAATACTGCGTGTTACCCATCGCATGGGTCGCAAATCTCCAGGTTCAAGGGCATCTTCCTACATCGAAAACATGCATGAGAAAACAAAAAGATGGTACACCATGTGATGGGGAAAGGTTTCTAAAACGCACCTCATTTCTCTTCTCCTTGTGCCCGGGTTCGCCATTCCAGCCACTTTACTAACAATCTCCCTACTTGGAGCATCAGCACCTTTAACCTCCTGTTCCGTACAGGTTGCAATTTGTCCTGAGGATGAACGGGTAGACCGGGAACCAGTGAGAGACTAGCTCTTGGTTTTGGGACAGGCACAGGTCACTCTATTTTCCCATCAGGAAGAAGAATTAACCACAGGCTCATCCTCCCCCCCGGAACCAGAACAGGGCCTGAAGCCATCCTGCGCTTTTGCGGCCAGCTCCCAAAAAAGCGAGTTGTAAAATGGAGCTTCAGGGCACTGCAATTCACAAACCTGCAGAGTTATAAATGATAACTCTCGTCCACAAATATATTGAGGGAAGGCAAAGAAGAGGATTTGAAATCAAGGCAGAATTGCAGGAAACAGATTTCAGGAGGTAGATTCGAATCGCCTTTAAAGCACATGAAAAGCGGCAAAACGTTGACAATGATGCCTTTGGCCAAAAAGGGCGTATGCGTTTTTTCCTGAATATATTCAGGAAAAAACGCATACGCCCTTTTTGGCCAACCAAGCAACCTGGAAAGGCAAATCAGCGCTACAAAGAAGACTCGCTACCCATCGGTCAAAAGGGATATGCTGAAAAAAGTCTCAAAACCAGAAATGCAGGACAGGCCATGGAGAAATGGGAGCCTTGCTACACTGATGGGCGGGATGTAAATTGCCAACAGCCACTCTGGAGAAGTGTACGGTGTGTCCTGAAACATCTAAAAAACACAGCTTAGAGAGCATAGGGCACTTCCACTCATGGGGTTATAATTTGAGAAAATGAAAAATCAGCAAGACACAAGCACCCCAAAGTTTAGGGCTGCTCTGTTGACAAGGACCTCCACTTCATTCCACCTTCAATATCCTAGGAAAGAGAAAAATGGATAAAGAAGTTGTGGTCCTTATGTACAATGGAATATCACTCAGCCATGAAATCAATGTCATAAGGCTAGTAGCAGCATGATGAGTGGATTTAGGTACGACGATTCTAAGTGAAATAAGTCACACAGAAAAGGACACTTCTCATAAGGTATCACTTATAGAGGGAATGTCAAAACCGTTACACTTGAACTGAATTACAAAACAGAACAGAGTCACACATGCAGAAAACACACTATGGCTGCTTAACGGGAAAGGTGAGGTGGGGTGATACATAAAACAAGGGTTTCAAATTAGCTCAGATACCGTTCCATAAACCCAATATGTAATAGACAAGACCTACTCCTTGATTAGAGAACTGGACTCAACACGCCCTATTCACCGCACAAGAATATATCTGACTAGTAATAATCTTAAAACCTATGTATTGATATCTCTCTGTTAGTGTGTCAAGTGGGTGTAAAGCGGCATAAACACAGCAGTGAAAAGCAGCTAAACCCCATTATAAAAATAAATTACTTTGAAAAACCCATGAAACAAAGTCAGTGAAAGAGAGCGAAATTCTTACACAATGCGTTCAGGGGCTGTGATGCAACCTGGATTGACCATATCTAGACCCACAGCTGGATGAGACATAAGGGTGGACACTCTTGGGGCTGAGAGGTTTGGTGAGGTTGGGTGAGCAAACGCAGACCCTTTAAAGTAATACTGCGTGTTACCCATCGCATGGGTCGCAAATCTCCAGGTTCAAGGGCATCTTCCTACATCGAAAACATGCATGAGAAAACAAAAAGATGGTACACCATGTGATGGGGAAAGGTTTCTAAAACGCACCTCATTTCTCTTCTCCTTGTGCCCGGGTTCGCCATTCCAGCCGCTTTACTAATAATCTCCCTAATTGGAGCATCAGCACCTTTAACCTCCTGTTCCGTACAGGTTGCAATTTGTCCTGAGGATGAACGGGTAGACCGGGAACCAGTGAGAGACTAGCTCTTGGTGTTGGGACAGGCACAGGTCACTCTATTTTCCCATCAGGAAGAAGAATTAACCACAGGCTCATCCTCCCCCCCGGAACCAGAACAGGGCCTGAAGCCATCCTGCGCTTTTGCGGCCAGCTCCCAAAAAAGCGAGTTGTAAAATGGAGCTTCAGGGCACTGCAATTCACAAACCTGCAGAGTTCTAAATGATAACTCTCGTCCACAAATATATTGAGGGAAGGCAAAGAAGAGGATTTGAAATCAAGGCAGAATTGCAGGAAACAGATTTCAGGAGGTAGATTCGAATCGCCTTTAAAGCACATGAAAAGCGGCAAAACGATGACAATGATGCCCTTGGCCAAAAAGGGCGTATGCGTTTTTTCCTGAATATATTCAGGAAAAAACGCATACGCCCTTTTTGGCCAACCAAGCAACCTGGAAAGGCAAATCAGCGCTACAAAGAAGACTCGCTACCCATCGGTCAAAAGGGCCGTGCTGAAAAAAGTCTCAAAACCAGAAATGCAGGACAGGCCATGGAGAAATGGGAGCCTTGCTACACTGATGGGCGGGATGTAAATTGCCAACAGCCACTCTGGAGAAGTGTACGGTGTGTCCTGAAACATCTAAAAAACACAGCTTAGAGAGCATAGGGCACTTCCACTCATGGGGTTATAAATTGAGAAAATGAAAAATCAGCAAGACACAAGCACCCCAAAGTTTAGGGCTGCTCTGTTGACAAGGACCTCCACTTCATTCCACCTTCAATATCCTAGGAAAGAGAAAAATGGATAAAGAAGGTGTGGTCCTTATGTACAATGGAATATCACTCAGCCATGAAATCAATGTCATAAGGCTAGTAGCAGCATGATGAGTGGATTTAGGTACGACGATTCTAAGTGAAATAAGTCATACAGAAAAGGACACTTCTCATAAGGTATCACTTATAGAGGGAATGTCAAAACCGTTACACTTGAACTGAATTACAAAACAGAACAGAGTCACACATGCAGAAAACACACTATGGCTGCTTAACGGGAAAGGTGAGGTGGGGTGATACATAAAACAAGGGTTTCAAATTAGCTCAGATACCGTTCCATAAACCCAATATGTAATAGACAAGACCTACTCCTTGCTCAGAGAACTGGACTCAACACGCCCTATTCACCGCACAAGAATATATCTGACTAGTAATAATCTTAAAACCTATGTATTGATATCTCTCTGTTAGTGTGTCAAGTGGGTGTAAAGCGGCATAAACACAGCAGTGAAAAGCAGCTAAACCCCATTATAAAAATAAATTACTTTGAAAAACCCATGAAACAAAGACAGTGAAAGAGAGCGAAATTCTTACACAATGCGTTCAGGGGCTGTGATGCAACCTGGATTGACCATATCTAGACCCACAGCTGGATGAGACATAAGGGTGGACACTCTTGGGGCTGAGAGGTTTGGTGAGGTTGGGTGAGCAAACGCAGACCCTTTAAAGTAATACTGCGTGTTACCCATCGCATGGGTCGCAAATCTCCAGGTTCAAGGGCATCTTCCTACTTCGAAAACATGCATGAGAAAACAAAAAGATGGTACACCATGTGATGGGGAAAGGTTTCTAAAACGCACCTCATTTCTCTTCTCCTTGTGCCCGGGTTCGCCATTCCAGCCGCTTTACTAACAATCTCCCTACTTGGAGCATCAGCACCTTTAACCTCCTGTTCCGTACAGGTTGCAATTTGTCCTGAGGATGAACGGGTAGACCGGGAACCAGTGAGAGACTAGCTCTTGGTGTTGGGACAGGCACAGGTCACTCTATTTTCCCATCAGGAAGAAGAATTAACCACAGGCTCATCCTCCCCCCCGGAACCAGAACAGGGCCTGAAGCCATCCTGCGCTTTTGCGGCCAGCTCCCAAAAAAGCGAGTTGTAAAATGGAGCTTCAGGGCACTGCAATTCACAAACCTGCAGAGTTATAAATGATAACTCTCGTCCACAAATATATTGAGGGAAGGCAAAGAAGAGGATTTGAAATCAAGGCAGAATTGCAGGAAACAGATTTCAGGAGGTAGATTCGAATCGCCTTTAAAGCACATGAAAAGCGGCAAAACGTTGACAATGATGCCTTTGGCCAAAAAGGGCGTATGCGTTTTTTCCTGAATATATTCAGGAAAAAACGCATACGCCCTTTTTGGCCAACCAAGCAACCTGGAAAGGCAAATCAGCGCTACAAAGAAGACTCGCTACCCATCGGTCAAAAGGGATATGCTGAAAAAAGTCTCAAAACCAGAAATGCAGGACAGGCCATGGAGAAATGGGAGCCTTGCTACACTGATGGGCGGGATGTAAATTGCCAACAGCCACTCTGGAGAAGTGTACGGTGTGTCCTGAAACATCTAAAAAACACAGCTTAGAGAGCATAGGGCACTTCCACTCATGGGGGTATAAATTGGGAAAATGAATAATCAGCAACACACAAGCACCCCAAAGTTTAGGGCTGCTCTGTTGACAAGGACCTCCACTTCATTCCACCTTCAATATCCCAGGAAAGAGAAAAATGGATAAAGAAGTTGTGGTCCTTATGTACAATGGAATATCACTCAGCCATGAAATCAATGTCATAAGGCTAGTAGCAGCATGATGAGTGGATTTAGGTACGACGATTCTAAGTGAAATAAGTCACACAGAAAAGGACACTTCTCATAAGGTATCACTTATAGAGGGAATGTAAAAAGCGTTACACTTGAACTGAATTACAAAACAGAACAGAGTCACACATGCAGAAATCACACTATGGCTGCTTAACGGGAAAGGTGAGGTGGGGTGATACATAAAACAAGAGTTTCAAATTAGCTCAGATACCGTTCCATAAACCCAATATGTAATAGACAAGACCTACTCCTTGCTCAGAGAACTGGACTCAACACGCCCTATTCACCGCACAAGAATATATCTGACTAGTAATAATCTTAAAACCTATGTATTGATATCTCTCTCTTAGTGTGTCAAGTGGGTGTAAAGCGGCATAAACACAGCAGTGAAAAGCAGCTAAACCCCATTATAAAAATAAATTACTTTGAAAATCCCATAAAACAAAGACAGTGAAAGAGAGAGAAATTCTTACACAATGCGTTCAGGGGCTGTGATGCAACCTGGATTGACCATATCTAGACCCACAGCTGGATGAGACATAAGGGTGGACACTCTTGGGGCTGAGAGGTTTGGTGAGGTTGGGTGAGCAAACGCAGACCCTTTAAAGTAATACTGCGTGGTACCCATCGCATGGGTCGCAAATCTCCAGGTTCAAGGGCATCTTCCTACATCGAAAACATGCATGAGAAAACAAAAAGATGGTACACCATGTGATGGGGAAAGGTTTCTAAAACGCACCTCATTTCTCTTCTCCTTGTGCCCGGGTTCGCCATTCCAGCCGCTTTACTAACAATCTCCCTACTTGGAGCATCAGCACCTTTAACCTCCTGTTCCGTACAGGTTGCAATTTGTCCTGAGGATGAACGGGTAGACCGGGAACCAGTGAGAGACTAGCTCTTGGTGTTGGGACAGGCACAGGTCACTCTATTTTCCCATCAGGAAGAAGAATTAACCACAGGTTCATCCTCCCCCCCCGGAACCAGAACAGGGCCTGAAGCCATCCTGCGCTTTTGCGGCCAGCTCCCAAAAAAGCGAGTTGTAAAATGGAGCTTCAGGGCACTGCAATTCACAAACCTGCAGAGTTATAAATGATAACTCTCGTCCACAAATATATTGAGGGAAGGCAAAGAAGAGGATTTGAAATCAAGGCAGAATTGCAGGAAACAGATTTCAGGAGGTAGATTCGAATCGCCTTTAAAGCACATGAAAAGCGGCAAAACGTTGACAATGATGCCCTTGGCCAAAAAGGGCGTATGCGCTTTTTCCTGAATATATTCAGGAAAAAACGCATACGCCCTTTTTGGCCAACCAAGCAACCTGGAAAGGCAAATCAGCGCTACAAAGAAGACTCGCTACCCATCGGTCAAAAGGGCCATGCTGAAAAAAGTCTCAAAACCAGAAATGCAGGACAGGCCATGGAGAAATGGGAGCCTTGCTACACTGATGGGCGGGATGTAAATTGCCAACAGCCACTCTGGAGAAGTGTACGGTGTGTCCTGAAACATCTAAAAAACACAGCTTAGAGAGCATAGGGCACTTCCACTCATGGGGGTATAAATTGGGAAAATGAAAAATCAGCAAGACACAAGCACCCCAAAGTTTAGGGCTGCTCTGTTGACAAGGACCTCCACTTCATTCCACCTTCAATATCCCAGGAAAGAGAAAAATGGATAAAGAAGTTGTGGTCCTTATGTACAATGGAATATCACTCAGCCATGAAATCAATGTCATAAGGCTAGTAGCAGCATGATGAGTGGATTTAGGTACGACGATTCTAAGTGAAATAAGTCACACAGAAAAGGACACTTCTCATAAGGTATCACTTATAGAGGGAATGTAAAAAGCGTTACACTTGAACTGAATTACAAAACAGAACAGAGTCACACATGCAGAAAACACACTATGGCTGCTTAACGGGAAAGGTGAGGTGAGGTGATACATAAAACAAGGGTTTCAAATTAGCTCAGATACCGTTCCATAAACCCAATATGTAATAGACAAGACCTACTCCTTGCTCAGAGAACTGGACTCAACACACCCTATTCACCGCACAAGAATATATCTGACTAGTAATAATCTTAAAGCCTATGTATTGATATCTCACTGTTAGTGTGTCAAGTGGGTGTAAAGCGGCATAAACACAGCAGTGAAAAGCAGCTAAACCCCATTATAAAAATAAATTACTTTGAAAAACCCATGAAACAAAGACAGTGAAAGAGAGCGAAATTCTTACACAATGCGTTCAGGGGCTGTGATGCAACCTGGATTGACCATATCTAGACCCACAGCTGGATGAGACATAAGGGTGGACACTCTTGGGGCTGAGAGGTTTGGTGAGGTTGGGTGAGCAAACGCAGACCCTTTAAAGTAATACTGCGTGTTACCCATCGCATGGGTCGCAAATCTCCAGGTTCAAGGGCATCTTCCTACATCGAAAACATGCATGAGAAAACAAAAAGATGGTACACCATGTGATGGGGAAAGGTTTCTAAAACAAACCTCATTTCTCTTCTCCTTGTGCCCAGGTTCGCCATTCCAGCCGCTTTACTAATAATCTCCCTACTTGGAGCATCAGCACCTTTAACCTCCTGTTCCGTACAGGTTGCAATTTGTCCTGAGGATGAACGGGTAGACGGAGAACCAGTGAGAGACTAGCTCTTGGTGTTGGGACAGGCACAGGTCACTCTATTTTCCCATCAGGAAGAAGAATTAACCACAGGCTCATCATCCCCCCTGGAACCAGAACAGGGCCTGAAGCCATCCTGCGCTTTTGCGGCCAGCTCCCAAAAAAGCGAGTTGTAAAATGGAGGTTCAGGGCACTGCAATTCACAAACCTGCAGAGTTATAAATGATAACTCTCGTCCACAAATATATTGAGGGAAGGCAAAGAAGAGGATTTGAAATCAAGGCAGAATTGCAGGAAACAGATTTCAGGAGGTAGATTCGAATCGCCTTTAAAGCACATGAAAAGCGGCAAAACGTTGACAATGATGCCCTTGGCCAAAAAGGGCGTATGCGTTTTTTCCTGAATATATTCAGGAAAAAACGCATACGCCCTTTTTGGCCAACCAAGCCACCTGGAAAGGCAAATCAGCACTACAAAGAAGACTCGCTACCCATCGGTCAAAAGGGCCGTGCTGAAAAAAGTCTCAAAACCAGAAATGCAGGACAGGCCATGGAGAAATGGGAGCCTTGCTACACTGATGGGCGGGATGTAAATTGCCAACAGCCACTCTGGAGAAGTGTACGGTGTGTCCTGAAACATCTAAAAAACACAGCTTAGAGAGCATAGGGCACTTCCACTCATGGAGGTATAAATTGGGAAAATGAAAAATCAGCAAGACACAAGCACCCCAAAGTTTAGGGCTGCTCTGTTGACAAGGACCTCCACTTCATTCCACCTTCAATATCCCAGGAAAGAGAAAAATGGATAGAGAAGTTGTGGTCCTTATGTACAATGGAATATCACTCAGCCATGAAATCAATGTCATAAGGCTAGTAGCAGCATGATGAGTGGATTTAGGTACGACGATTCTAAGTGAAATAAGTCACACAGAAAAGGACACTTCTCATAAGGTATCACTTATAGAGGGAATGTCAAAACCGTTACACTTGAACTGAATTACAAAACAGAACAGAGTCACACATGCAGAAAACACACTATGGCTGCTTAACGGGAAAGGTGAGGTGGGGTGATACATAAAACAAGGGTTTCAAATTAGCTCAGATACCGTTCCATAAACCCAATATGTAATAGACAAGACCTACTCCTTGCTCAGAGAACTGGACTCAACACGCCCTATTCACCGCACAAGAATATATCTGACTAGTAATAATCTTAAAACCTATGTATTGATATCTCTCTGTTAGTGTGTCAAGTGGGTGTAAAGCGGCATAAACACAGCAGTGAAAAGCAGCTAAACCCCATTATAAAAATAAATTACTTTTACAAACCCATGAAACAAAGACAGTGAAAGAGAGCGAAATTCTTACACAATGCGTTCAGGGGCTGTGATGCAACCTGGATTGACCATATCTAGACCCACAGCTAGATGAGACATAAGGGTGGACACTCTTGGGGCTGAGAGGTTTGGTGAGGTTGGGTGAGCAAACGCAGACCCTTTAAAGTAATACTGCGTGGTACCCATCGCATGGGTCCCAAATCTCCAGGTTCAAGGGCATCTTGCTACATCGAAAACATGCATGAGAAACCCAGAAGATGGTACACCGTGTGATGGGGAAAGGTTTCTAAAACGCACCTCATTTCTCATCTCCTTGTCCTCGGGTTCGCCATTCCAGCCACTTTACTAGCAATCTCCCTACTTGGAGCATCAGCACCTTTAACCTCCTATTCCGTACAGGTTGCAATTTGTCCTGAGGATGAACGGGAAGACATGGAACCAATGAGAGACTAGCTCTTGGTGTTGGGACATGCAGAGGTCACTCTATTTTCCCATCAGGAAGAAGAATTAACCACAGGCTCATCCTGCCCCCCGGAACCAGAACAGGGCCTGAAGCCACCCTGCGCTTTTGCGGCCATCTCCCAAAAAGACGAGTTGTAAAATGGAGGTTCAGGGCACTGCAATTCACAAACCTGCAGAGTTATAAATGATAACTCTCGTCCACAAATATATTGAGGGAAGGCAAAGAAGAGGATTTGAAATCAAGGCAGAATTGCAGGAAACAGATTTCAGGAGGTAGATTCGAATCGCCTTTAAAGCACATGAAAAGCGGCAAAACGTTGACAATGATGCCCTTGGCCAAAAAGGGCGTATGCGTTTTTTCCTGAATATATTCAGGAAAAACGCATACGCCCTTTTTGGCCAACCAAGCAACCTGGAAAGGCAAATCAGTGCTACAAAGAAGTCTCGCTTCCCATCGGTCAAAAGGACCATGCTGAAAAAAGTGTCAAAACCAGAAATGCAGGACAGGCCATGGAGAAATGGGAGCCTTGCTACACTGATGGGCGGGATGTAAATTGCCAACAGCCACTCTGGAGAAGTGTACGGAGAGTCCTGAAACGTCTAAAAAGCAAAGCTTAGAGAGCATAAGGCACTTCCACTCATGGGGGTATACATTGGGAAAATTAAAAATCAGCAAGACACAAGCACCGCAAAGTTTAGGGGTGCTCTCTTGACAAGGACCTCCACTTCATTCCACCTTCAATATCCCAGGAAAGAGAAAAATGGATAAAGGAGTTGTGGTCCTTATGTACAATGGAATATCACTCAGCCATGAAATCAATGTCATAAGGCTAGTAGCAGCATGATGAGTGGATTTAGGTACGACGATTCTAAGTGAAATAAGTCACACAGAAAAGGACACTTCTCATAAGGTATCAGTGATAGAGGGAATGTAAAAACCGTTACACTTGAACTGAATTACAAAACAGAACGGAGTCACACATGCAGAAAACACACTATGGCTGCTTAACGGGAAAGGTGAGGTGGGGTGATACATAAAACAAGGGTTTCAAATTAGCTCAGATACCGTTCCATAAACCCAATATGTAATAGACAAGACCTACTCCTTGCTCAGAGAACTGGACTCAACACGCCCTATTCACCGCACAAGAATATATCTGACTAGTAATAATCTTAAAACCTATGTATTGATATCTCTCTGTTAGTGTGTCAAGTGGGTGTAAAGCGGCATAAACACAGCAATGAAAAGCAGCTAAACCCCATTATAAAAATAAATTACTTTGAAAAACCCATGAAACAAAGACAGTGAAAGAGAGCGAAATTCTTACACAATGCGTTCAGGGGCTGTGATGCAACCTGGATTGACCATATCTAGACCCACAGCTGGATGAGACATAAGGGTGGACACTCTTGAGGCTGAGAGGTTTGGTGAGGTTGGGTGAGCAAACGCAGACCCTTTAAAATAATACTGCGTGGTACCCATCGCATGGGTCCCAAATCTCCAGGTTCAAGGGCATCTTGCTACATCGAAAACATGCATGAGAAACCCAGAAGATGGTACACCGTGTGATGGGGAAAGGTTTCTAAAACGCACCTCATTTCTCATCTCCTTGTGCCCGGGTTCGCTATTCCAGCCGCTTTACTAGCAATCTCCCTACTTGGAGCATCAGCACCTTTAACCTCCTGTTCCGTACAGGTTGCAATTTGTCCTGAGGGTGAACGGGAAGACGTGGAACCAATGAGAGACTAGATCTTGGTGTAGGGACAGGCACAGGTAACTCTATTTTCCCATCAGGAAGAAGAATTAACCACAGGCTCAGCCTGCCCCCCGGAACCAGAACAGGGCCTGAAGCCATCCTGCGCTTTGGCGGCCAGCTCCCTAAAAAGCGAGTTGTAAAATGGAGCTTCAGGGCACTGCAATTCACAAACCTGCAGAGTTATAAATGATAACTCTCGTCCACAAATATATTGAGGGAAGGCAAAGAAGAGGATTTGAAATCAAGGCAGAATTGCAGGAAACAGATTTCAGGAGGTAGATTCGAATCGCCTTTAAAGCACATGAAAAGCGGCAAAACGTTGACAATGATGCCCTTGGCCAAAAAGGGCGTATGCGTTTTTTCCTGAATATATTCAGGAAAAAACGCATACGCCCTTTTTGGCCATCCAAGCAACCTGGAAAGGCAAATCAGCGCTACAAAGAAGACTCACTTCCCATCGGTCAAAAGGGCCATGCTGAAAAAAGTGTCAAAAACAGAAATGCAGGACAGGCCATGGAGAAATGGGAGCCTTGCTACACTGATGGGCGGGATGTAAATTGCCAACAGCCACTCTGGAGAAGTGTACGGTGTGTCCTTAAACATCTAAACAACACAGATTAGTGAGCATAGGGCACTTCCACTCATGGGGGTATAAATTGGGAAAATGAAAAATCAGCAAGACACAAGCACCCCAAAGTTTAGGGCTGCCCTGTTGACAAGGACCTCCACTTCATTCCACCTTCAATATCCCAGGAAAGAGAAAAATGGATAAAGGAGTTGTGGTCCTTATGTACAATGGAATATCACTCAGCCATGAAATCAATGTCATAAGGCTAGTAGCAGCATGATGAGTGGATTTAGGTACGACGATTCTAAGTGAAATAAGTCACACAGAAAAGGACACTTCTCATAAGGTATCACTTATAGAGGGAATGTCAAAACCGTTACACTTGAACTGAATTACAAAACAGAACGGAGTCACACATGCAGAAAACACACTATGGCTGCTTAACGGGAAAGGTGAGGTGGGGTGATACATAAAACAAGGGTTTCAAATTAGCTCAGATACCGTTCCATAAACCCAATATGTAATAGACAAGACCTACTCCTTGCTCAGAGAACTGGACTCAACACGCCCTATTCACCGCACAAGAATATATCTGACTAGTAATAATCTTAAAACCTATGTATTGATATCTCTCTGTTAGTGTGTCAAGTGGGTGTAAAGCGGCATAAACACAGCAATGAAAAGCAGCTAAACCCCATTATAAAAATAAATTACTTTGAAAAACCCATGAAACAAAGACAGTGAAAGAGAGCGAAATTCTTACACAATGCGTTCAGGGGCTGTGATGCAACCTGGATTGACCATATCTAGACCCACAGCTGGATGAGACATAAGGGTGGACACTCTTGAGGCTGAGAGGTTTGGTGAGGTTGGGTGAGCAAACGCAGACCCTTTAAAATAATACTGCGTGGTACCCATCGCATGGGTCCCAAATCTCCAGGTTCAAGGGCATCTTGCTACATCGAAAACATGCATGAGAAACCCAGAAGATGGTACACCGTGTGATGGGGAAAGGTTTCTAAAACGCACCTCATTTCTCATCTCCTTGTGCCCGGGTTCGCTATTCCAGCCGCTTTACTAGCAATCTCCCTACTTGGAGCATCAGCACCTTTAACCTCCTGTTCCGTACAGGTTGCAATTTGTCCTGAGGGTGAACGGGAAGACGTGGAACCAATGAGAGACTAGATCTTGGTGTAGGGACAGGCACAGGTAACTCTATTTTCCCATCAGGAAGAAGAATTAACCACAGGCTCAGCCTGCCCCCCGGAACCAGAACAGGGCCTGAAGCCATCCTGCGCTTTGGCGGCCAGCTCCCTAAAAAGCGAGTTGTAAAATGGAGCTTCAGGGCACTGCAATTCACAAACCTGCAGAGTTATAAATGATAACTCTCGTCCACAAATATATTGAGGGAAGGCAAAGAAGAGGATTTGAAATCAAGGCAGAATTGCAGGAAACAGATTTCAGGAGGTAGATTCGAATCGCCTTTAAAGCACATGAAAAGCGGCAAAACGTTGACAATGATGCCCTTGGCCAAAAAGGGCGTATGCGTTTTTTCCTGAATATATTCAGGATAAAACGCATACGCCCTTTTTGGCCAACCAAGCAACCTGGAAAGGCAAATCAGCGCTACAAAGAAGACTCGCTACCCATCGGTCAAAAGGGCCATGCTGAAAAAAGTCTCAAAACCAGAAATGCAGGACAGGCCATGGAGAAATGGGAGCCTTGCTACACTGATGGGCGGGATGTAAATTGCCAACAGCCACTCTGGAGAAGTGTACGGTGTGTCCTGAAACATCTAAAAAACACAGCTTAGAGAGCATAGGGCACTTCCACTCATGGGGGTATAAATTGGGAAAATGAAAAATCAGCAAGACACAAGCACCCCAAAGTTTAGGGCTGCTCTGTTGACAAGGACCTCCACTTCATTCCACCTTCAATATCCCAGGAAAGAGAAAAATGGATAAAGGAGTTGTGGTCCTTATGTACAATGGAATATCACTCAGCCATGAAATCAATGTCATAAGGCTAGTAGCAGCATGATGAGTGGATTTAGGTACGACGATTCTAAGTGAAATAAGTCACACAGAAAAGGACACTTCTCATAAGGTATCAGTGATAGAGGGAATGTAAAAACCGTTACACTTGAACTGAATTACAAAACAGAACGGAGTCACACATGCAGAAAAAACACTATGGCTGCTTAACGGGAAAGGTGAGGTGGGGTGATACATAAAACAAGGGTTTCAAATTAGCTCAGATACCGTTCCATAAACCCAATATGTAATAGACAAGACCTACTCCTTGCTCAGAGAACTGGACTCAACACGCCCTATTCACCGCACAAGAATATATCTGACTAGTAATAATCTTAAAACCTATGTATTGATATCTCTCTGTTAGTGTGTCAAGTGGGTGTAAAGCGGCATAAACACAGCAGTGAAAAGCAGCTAAACCCCATTATAAAAATAAATTACTTTTACAAACCCATGAAACAAAGACAGTGAAAGAGAGCGAAATTCTTACACAATGCGTTCAGGGGCTGTGATGCAACCTGGATTGACCATATCTAGACCCACAGCTGGATGAGACATAAGGGTGGACACTCTTGGGGCTGAGAGGTTTGGTGAGGTTGGGTGAGCAAACGCAGACCCTTTAAAGTAATACTGCGTGGTACCCATCGCATGGGTCCCAAATCTCCAGGTTCAAGGGCATCTTGCTACATCGAAAACATGCATGAGAAACCCAGAAGATGGTACACCGTGTGATGGGGAAAGGTTTCTAAAACGCACCTCATTTCTCATCTACTTGTGCTCGGGTTCGCCATTCCAGCCACTTTACTAGCAATCTCCCTACTTGGAGCATCAGCACCTTTAACCTCCTGTTCCGTACAGGTTGCAATTTGTCCTGAGGATGAACGGGAAGACATGGAACCAATGAGAGACTAGCTCTTGGTGTTGGGACATGCAGAGGTCACTCTATTTTCCCATCAGGAAGAAGAATTAACCACAGGCTCATCCTGCCCCCCGGAACCAGAACAGGGCCTGAAGCCACCCTGCGCTTTTGCGGCCATCTCCCAAAAAGACGAGTTGTAAAATGGAGGTTCAGGGCACTGCAATTCACAAACCTGCAGAGTTATAAATGATAACTCTCGTCCACAAATATATTGAGGGAAGGCAAAGAAGAGGATTTGAAATCAAGGCAGAATTGCAGGAAACAGATTTCAGGAGGTAGATTCGAATCGCCTTTAAAGCACATGAAAAGCGGCAAAACGTTGACAATGATGCCCTTGGCCAAAAAGGGCGTATGCGTTTTTTCCTGAATATATTCAGGAAAAACGCATACGCCCTTTTTGGCCAACCAAGCAACCTGGAAAGGCAAATCAGTGCCACAAAGAAGTCTCGCTTCCCATCGGTCAAAAGGACCATGCTGAAAAAAGTGTCAAAACCAGAAATGCAGGACAGGCCATGGAGAAATGGGAGCCTTGCTACACTGATGGGCGGGATGTAAATTGCCAACAGCCACTCTGGAGAAGTGTACGGAGAGTCCTGAAACGTCTAAAAAGCAAAGCTTAGAGAGCATAAGGCACTTCCACTCATGGGGGTATACATTGGGAAAATTAAAAATCAGCAAGACACAAGCACCGCAAAGTTTAGGGGTGCTCTCTTGACAAGGACCTCCACTTCATTCCACCTTCAATATCCCAGGAAAGAGAAAAATGGATAAAGAAGTTGTGGTCCTTATATACAATGGAATATCACTCAGCCATGAAATCAATGTCATAAGGCTAGTAGCAGCATGATGAGTGGATTTAGGCACGACGATTCTAAGTGAAATAAGTCACACAGAAAAGGACACTTCTCATAAGGTATCACTTATAGAGGGAATGTAAAAACCGTTACACTTGAACTGAATTACAAAACAGAACAGAGTCACACATGCAGAAAACACACTATGGCTGCTTAACGGGAAAGGTGAGGTGGGGTGATACATAAAACAAGGGTTTCAAATTAGCTCAGATAGCGTTCCATAAACCCAATATGTAATAGACAAGACCTACTCCTTGCTCAGAGAACTGGACTCAACACGCCCTATTCACCGCACAAGAATATATCTGACTAGTAATAATCTTAAAACCTATGTATTGATATCTCTCTGTTAGTGTGTCAAGTGGGTGTAAAGCGGCATAAACACAGCAGTGAAAAGCAGCTAAACCCCATTATAAACATAAATTACTTTGAAAAACCCATGAAACAAAGACAGTGAAAGAGAGAGAAATTCTTACACAATGCGTTCAGGGGCTGTGATGCAACCTGGATTGACCATATCTAGACCCACAGCTGGATGAGACATAAGGGTGGACACTCTTGGGGCTGAGAGGTTTGGTGAGGTTGGGTGAGCAAACTCAGACCCTTTAAAATAATAGTGAGTGGTGGCCATCCAATGGGCCCCAAATCTCCAGGTTCAAGGGCATCTTCCTACATCGAAAACATGCATGAGAAACCCAGAAGATGGTACACCGTGTGATGGGGAAAGGTTTCTAAAACGCACCTCATTTCTCATCTCCTTGTGCCCGGGTTCGCTATTCCAGCCGCTTTACTAGCAATCTCCCTACTTGGAGCATCAGCACCTTTAACCTCCTGTTCTGTACAGGTTGCAATTTGTCCTGAGGGTGAACGGGAAGACGTGGAACCAATGAGAGACTAGATCTTGGTGTAGGAACAGGCACAGGTCACTCTATTTTCCCATCAGGAAGAAGAATTAACCACAGGCTCAGCCTGCCCCCCGGAACCAGAACAGGGCCTGAAGCCATCCTGCGCTTTGGCGGCCAGCTCCCTAAAAAGCGAGTTGTAAAATGGAGCTTCAGGGCACTGCAATTCACAAACCTGCAGAGTTATAAATGATAACTCTCGTCCACAAATATATTGAGGGAAGGCAAAGAAGAGGATTTGAAATCAAGGCAGAATTGCAGGAAACAGATTTCAGGAGGTAGATTCGAATCGCCTTTAAAGCACATGAAAAGCGGCAAAACGTTGACAATGATGCCCTTGGCCAAAAAGGGCGTATGCGTTTTTTCCTGAATATATTCAGGAAAAAACGCATACGCCCTTTTTGGCCAACCAAGCAACCTGGAAAGGCAAATCAGCGCTACAAAGAAGACTCGCTTCCCATCGGTCAAAAGGGCCATGCTGAAAAAAGTGTCAAAACCAGAAATGCAGGACAGGCCATGGAGAAATGGGAGCCTTGCTACACTGATGGGCGGGATGTAAATTGCCAACAGCCACTCTGGAGAAGTGTACGGTGTGTCCTTAAACATCTAAACAACACAGCTTAGTGAGCATAGGGCACTTCCACTCATGGGGGTATAAATTGGGAAAATTAAAAATCAGCAAGACACAAGCACCCCAAAGTTTAGGGCTGCCCTGTTGACAAGGACCTCCACTTCATTCCACCTTCAATATCCCAGGAAAGAGAAAAATGGATAAAGGAGTTGTGGTCCTTATGTACAATGGAATATCACTCAGCCATGAAATCAATGTCATAAGGCTAGTAGCAGCATGATGAGTGGATTTAGGTACGACGATTCTAAGTGAAATAAGTCACACAGAAAAGGACACTTCTCATAAGGTATCACTGATAGAGGGAATGTAAAAACCGTTACACTTGAACTGAATTACAAAACAGAACGGAGTCACACATGCAGAAAACACACTATGGCTGCTTAACGGGAAAGGTGAGGTGGGGTGATACATAAAACAAGGGTTTCAAATTAGCTCAGATAGCGTTCCATAAACCCAATATGTAATAGACAAGACCTACTCCTTGCTCAGAGAACTGGACTCAACACGCCCTATTCACCGCACAAGAATATATCTGACTAGTAATAATCTTAAAACCTATGTATTGATATCTCTCTGTTAGTGTGTCAAGTGGGTGTAAAGCGGCATAAACACAGCAATGAAAAGCAGCTAAACCCCATTATAAAAATAAATTACTTTGAAAAACCCATGAAACAAAGACAGTGAAAGAGAGCGAAATTCTTACACAATGCGTTCAGGGGCTGTGATGCAACCTGGATTGACCATATCTAGACCCACAGCTGGATGAGACATAAGGGTGGACACTCTTGAGGCTGAGAGGTTTGGTGATGTTGGGTGAGCAAACGCAGACCCTTTAAAATAATACTGCGTGGTACCCATCGCATGGGTCCCAAATCTCCAGGTTCAAGGGCATCTTGCTACATCGAAAACATGCATGAGAAACCCAGAAGATGGTACACCGTGTGATGGGGAAAGGTTTCTAAAACGCACCTCATTTCTCATCTCCTTGTGCCCGGGTTCGCTATTCCAGCCGCTTTACTAGCAATCTCCCTACTTGGAGCATCAGCACCTTTAACCTCCTGTTCCGTACAGGTTGCAATTTGTCCTGAGGGTGAACGGGAAGACGTGGAACCAATGAGAGACTAGATCTTGGTGTAGGGACAGGCACAGGTAACTCTATTTTCCCATCAGGAAGAAGAATTAACCACAGGCTCAGCCTGCCCCCCGGAACCAGAACAGGGCCTGAAGCCATCCTGCGCTTTGGCGGCCAGCTCCCTAAAAAGCGAGTTGTAAAATGGAGCTTCAGGACACTGCAATTCACAAACCTGCAGAGTTATAAATGATAACTCTCGTCCACAAATATATTGAGGGAAGGCAAAGAAGAGGATTTGAAATCAAGGCAGAATTGCAGGAAACAGATTTCAGGAGGTAGATTCGAATCGCCTTTAAAGCACATGAAAAGCGGCAAAACGTTGACAATGATGCCCTTGGCCAAAAAGGGCGTATGCGTTTTTTCCTGAATATATTCAGGAAAAAACGCATACGCCCTTTTTGGCCATCCAAGCAACCTGGAAAGGCAAATCAGCGCTACAAAGAAGACTCACTTCCCATCGGTCAAAAGGGCCATGCTGAAAAAAGTGTCAAAACCAGAAATGCAGGACAGGCCATGGAGAAATGGGAGCCTTGCTACACTGATGGGCGGGATGTAAATTGCCAACAGCCACTCTGGAGAAGTGTACGGTGTGTCCTTAAACATCTAAACAACACAGCTTAGTGAGCATAGGGCACTTCCACTCATGGGGGTATAAATTGGGAAAATGAAAAATCAGCAAGACACAAGCACCCCAAAGTTTAGGGCTGCCCTGTTGACAAGGACCTCCACTTCATTCCACCTTCAATATCCCAGGAAAGAGAAAAATGGATAAAGGAGTTGTGGTCCTTATGTACAATGGAATATCACTCAGCCATGAAATCAATGTCATAAGGCTAGTAGCAGCATGATGAGTGGATTTAGGTACGACGATTCTAAGTGAAATAAGTCACACAGAAAAGGACACTTCTCATAAGGTATCACTGATAGAGGGAATGTAAAAACCGTTACACTTGAACTGAATTACAAAACAGAACGGAGTCACACATGCAGAAAACACACTATGGCTGCTTAACGGGAAAGGTGAGGTGGGGTGATACATAAAACAAGGGTTTCAAATTAGCTCAGATAGCGTTCCATAAACCCAATATGTAATAGACAAGACCTACTCCTTGCTCAGAGAACTGGACTCAACACGCCCTATTCACCGCACAAGAATATATCTGACTAGTAATAATCTTAAAACCTATGTATTGATATCTCTCTGTTAGTGTGTCAAGTGGGTGTAAAGCGGCATAAACACAGCAGTGAAAAGCAGCTAAACCCCATTATAAAAATAAATTACTTTTACAAACCCATGAAACAAAGACAGTGAAAGAGAGCGAAATTCTTACACAATGCGTTCAGGGGCTGTGATGCTACCTGGATTGACCATATCTAGACCCACAGCTGGATGAGACATAAGGGTGGACACTCTTGGGGCTGAGAGGTTTGGTGAGGTTGGGTGAGCAAACGCAGACCCTTTAAAGTAATACTGCGTGGTACCCATCGCATGGGTCCCAAATCTCCAGGTTCAAGGGCATCTTGCTACATCGAAAACATGCATGAGAAACCCAGAAGATGGTACACCGTGTGATGGGGAAAGGTTTCTAAAATGCACCTCATTTCTCATCTCCTTGTGCTCGGGTTCGCCATTCCAGCCACTTTACTAGCAATCTCCCTACTTGGAGCATCAGCACCTTTAACCTCCTGTTCCGTACAGGTTGCAATTTGTCCTGAGGATGAACGGGAAGACATGGAACCAATGAGAGACTAGCTCTTGGTGTTGGGACATGCAGAGGTCACTCTATTTTCCCATCAGGAAGAAGAATTAACCACAGGCTCATCCTGCCCCCCGGAACCAGAACAGGGCCTGAAGCCACCCTGCGCTTTTGCGGCCATCTCCCAAAAAGACGAGTTGTAAAATGGAGCTTCAGGGCACTGCAATTCACAAACCTGCAGAGTTATAAATGATAACTCTCGTCCACAAATATATTGAGGGAAGGCAAAGAAGAGGATTTGAAATCAAGGCAGAATTGCAGGAAACAGATTTCAGGAGGTAGATTCGAATCGCCTTTAAAGCACATGAAAAGCGGCAAAACGTTGACAATGATGCCCTTGGCCAAAAAGGGCGTATGCGTTTTTTCCTGAATATATTCAGGAAAAACGCATACACCCTTTTTGGCCAACCAAGCAACCTGGAAAGGCAAATCAGTGCTACAAAGAAGTCTCGCTTCCCATCGGTCAAAAGGACCATGCTGAAAAAAGTGTCAAAACCAGAAATGCAGGACAGGCCATGGAGAAATGGGAGCCTTGCTACACTGATGGGCGGGATGTAAATTGCCAACAGCCACTCTGGAGAAGTGTACGGAGAGTCCTGAAACGTCTAAAAAGCAAAGCTTAGAGAGCATAAGGCACTTCCACTCATGGGGGTATACATTGGGAAAATGAAAAATCAGCAAGACACAAGCACCGCAAAGTTTAGGGGTGCTCTCTTGACAAGGACCTCCACTTCATTCCACCTTCAATATCCCAGGAAAGAGAAAAATGGATAAAGAAGTTGTGGTCCTTATGTACAATGGAATATCACTCAGCCATGAAATCAATGTCATAAGGCTAGTAGCAGCATGATGAGTGGATTTAGGTACGACGATTCTAAGTGAAATAAGTCACACAGAAAAGGACACTTCTCATATGGTATCACTGATAGAGGGAATGTAAAAACCGTTACACTTGAACTGAATTACAAAACAGAACGGAGTCACACATGCAGAAAACACACTATGGCTGCTTAACGGGAAAGGTGAGGTGGGGTGATACATAAAACAAGGGTTTCAAATTAGCTCAGATAGCGTTCCATAAACCCAATATGTAATAGACAAGACCTACTCCTTGCTCAGAGAACTGGACTCAACACGCCCTATTCACCGCACAAGAATATATCTGACTAGTAATAATCTTAAAACCTATGTATTGATATCTCTCTGTTAGTGTGTCAAGTGGGTGTAAAGCGGCATAAACACAGCAGTGAAAAGCAGCTAAACCCCATTATAAACATAAATTACTTTGAAAAACCCATGAAACAAAGACAGTGAAAGAGAGAGAAATTCTTACACAATGCGTTCAGGGGCTGTGATGCAACCTGGATTGACCATATCTAGACCCACAGCTGGATGAGACATAAGGGAGGACACTCTTGGGGCTGAGAGGTTTGGTGAGGTTGGGTGAGCAAACTCAGACCCTTTAAAATAATAGTGAGTGGTGGCCATCCAATGGGCCCCAAATCTCCAGGTTCAAGGGCATCTTCCTACATCGAAAACATGCATGAGAAACCCAGAAGATGGTACACCGTGTGATGGGGAAAGGTTTCTAAAACGCACCTCATTTCTCATCTCCTTGTGCCCGGGTTCGCTATTCCAGCCGCTTTACTAGCAATCTCCCTACTTGGAGCATCAGCACCTTTAACCTCCTGTTCTGTACAGGTTGCAATTTGTCCTGAGGGTGAACGGGAAGACGTGGAACCAATGAGAGACTAGATCTTGGTGTAGGAACAGGCACAGGTCACTCTATTTTCCCATCAGGAAGAAGAATTAACCACAGGCTCAGCCTGCCCCCCGGAACCAGAACAGGGCCTGAAGCCATCCTGCGCTTTGGCGGCCAGCTCCCTAAAAAGCGAGTTGTAAAATGGAGCTTCAGGGCACTGCAATTCACAAACCTGCAGAGTTATAAATGATAACTCTCGTCCACAAATATATTGAGGGAAGGCAAAGAAGAGGATTTGAAATCAAGGCAGAATTGCAGGAAACAGATTTCAGGAGGTAGATTCGAATCGCCTTTAAAGCACATGAAAAGCGGCAAAACGTTGACAATGATGCCCTTGGCCAAAAAGGGCGTATGCGTTTTTTCCTGAATATATTCAGGAAAAAACGCATACGCCCTTTTTGGCCAACCAAGCAACCTGGAAAGGCAAATCAGCGCTACAAAGAAGACTCGCTTCCCATCGGTCAAAAGGGCCATGCTGAAAAAAGTGTCAAAACCAGAAATGCAGGACAGGCCATGGAGAAATGGGAGCCTTGCTACACTGATGGGCGGGATGTAAATTGCCAACAGCCACTCTGGAGAAGTGTACGGTGTGTCCTTAAACATCTAAACAACACAGCTTAGTGAGCATAGGGCACTTCCACTCATGGGGGTATAAATTGGGAAAATGAAAAATCAGCAAGACACAAGCACCCCAAAGTTTAGGGCTGCCCTGTTGACAAGGACCTCCACTTCATTCCACCTTCAATATCCCAGGAAAGAGAAAAATGGATAAAGGAGTTGTGGTCCTTATGTACAATGGAATATCACTCAGCCATGAAATCAATGTCATAAGGCTAGTAGCAGCATGATGAGTGGATTTAGGTACGACGATTCTAAGTGAAATAAGTCACACAGAAAAGGACACTTCTCATAAGGTATCACTGATAGAGGGAATGTAAAAACCGTTACACTTGAACTGAATTACAAAACAGAACGGAGTCACACATGCAGAAAACACACTATGGCTGCTTAACGGGAAAGGTGAGGTGGGGTGATACATAAAACAAGGGTTTCAAATTAGCTCAGATAGCGTTCCATAAACCCAATATGTAATAGACAAGACCTACTCCTTGCTCAGAGAACTGGACTCAACACGCCCTATTCACCGCACAAGAATATATCTGACTAGTAATAATCTTAAAACCTATGTATTGATATCTCTCTGTTAGTGTGTCAAGTGGGTGTAAAGCGGCATAAACACAGCAATGAAAAGCAGCTAAACCCCATTATAAAAATAAATTACTTTGAAAAACCCATGAAACAAAGACAGTGAAAGAGAGCGAAATTCTTACACAATGCGTTCAGGGGCTGTGATGCAACCTGGATTGACCATATCTAGACCCACAGCTGGATGAGACATAAGGGTGGACACTCTTGAGGCTGAGAGGTTCGGTGAGGTTGGGTGAGCAAACGCAGACCCTTTAAAATAATACTGCGTGGTACCCATCGCATGGGTCCCAAATCTCCAGGTTCAAGGGCATCTTGCTACATCGAAAACATGCATGAGAAACCCAGAAGATGGTACACCGTGTGATGGGGAAAGGTTTCTAAAACGCACCTCATTTCTCATCTCCTTGTGCCCGGGTTCGCCATTCCAGCCGCTTTACTAGCAATCTCCCTACTTGGAGCATCAGCACCTTTAACCTCCTGTTCCGTACAGGTTGCAATTTGTCCTGAGGATGAACGGGAAGACGTGGAACCAATGAGAGACTAGCTCTTGGTGTGGGGACAGGCACAGGTCACTCTATTTTCCCATCAGGAAGAAGAATTAACAACAGGCTCAGCCTGCCCCCCGGAACCAGAACAGGGCCTGAAGCCACCCTGCGCTTTTGCGGCCATCTCTCAAAAAGACGAGTTGTAAAATGGAGCTTCAGGGCACTGCAATTCACAAACCTGCAGAGTTATAAATGATAACTCTCGTCCACAAATATATTGAGGGAAGGCAAAGAAGAGGATTTGAAATCAAGGCAGAATTGCAGGAAACAGATTTCAGGAGGTAGATTCGAATCGCCTTTAAAACACATGAAAAGCGGCAAAACGTTGACAATGATGCCCTTGGCCAAAAAGGGCGTATGCGTTTTTTCCTGAATATATTCAGGAAAAAACGCATACGCCCTTTTTGGCCAACCAAGCAACCTGGAAAGGCAAATCAGTGCTACAAAGAAGTCTCGCTTCCCATCGGTCAAAAGGACCATGGTGAAAAAAGTGTCAAAACCAGAAATGCAGGACAGGCCATGGAGAAATGGGAGCCTTGCTACACTGATGGGCGGGATGTAAATTGCCAACAGCCACTCTGGAGAAGTGTACGGAGAGTCCTGAAACGTCTAAAAAGCAAAGCTTAGAGAGCATAGGGCACTTCCACTCATGGGGGTATACATTGGGAAAATTAAAAATCAGCAAGACACAAGCACTGCAAAGTTTAGGGCTGCTCTCTTGACAAGGACCTCGACTTCATTCCACCTTCAATATCCCAGGAAAGAGAAAAATGGATAAAGAAGTTGTGGTCCTTATATACAATGGAATATCACTCAGCCATGAAATCAATGTCATAAGGCTAGTAGCAGCATGATGAGTGGATTTAGGTACGACGATTCTAAGTGAAATAAGTCACACAGAAAAGGACACTTCTCATAATGTATCACTTATAGAGGGAATGTAAAAACCGTTACACTTGAACTGAATTACAAAACAGAACAGAGTCACACATGCAGAAAACACACTATGGCTGCTTAACGGGAAAGGTGAGGTGGGGTGATACATAAAACAAGGGTTTTAAATTAGCTCAGATAGCGTTCCATAAACCCAATATGTAATAGACAAGACCTACTCCTTGCTCAGAGAACTGGACTCAACACGCCCTATTCACCGCACAAGAATATATCTGACTAGTAATAATCTTAAAACCTATGTATTGATATCTCTCTGTTAGTGTGTCAAGTGGGTGTAAAGCGGCATAAACACAGCAGTGAAAAGCAGCTAAACCCCATTATAAACATAAATTATTTTGAAAAACCCATGAAACAAAGACAGTGAAAGAGAGCGAAATTCTTACACAATGCGTTCAGGGGCTGTGATGCAACCTGGATTGACCATATCTAGACCCACAGCTGGATGAGACATAAGGGTGGACACTCTTGAGGCTGAGAGGTTTGGTGAGGTTGGGTGAGCAAACGCAGACCCTTTAAAATAATACTGCGTGGTACCCATCGCATGGGTCCCAAATCTCCAGGTTCAAGGGCATCTTGCTACATCGAAAACATGCATGAGAAACCCAGAAGATGGTACACCGTGTGATGGGGAAAGGTTTCTAAAACGCACCTCATTTCTCATCTCCTTGTGCCCGGGTTCGCTATTCCAGCCGCTTTACTAGCAATCTCCCTACTTGGAGCATCAGCACCTTTAACCTCCTGTTCCGTACAGGTTGCAATTTGTCCTGAGGGTGAACGGGAAGACGTGGAACCAATGAGAGACTAGATCTTGGTGTAGGGACAGGCACAGGTAACTCTATTTTCCCATCAGGAAGAAGAATTAACCACAGGCTCAGCCTGCCCCCCGGAACCAGAACAGGGCCTGAAGCCATCCTGCGCTTTGGCGGCCAGCTCCCAAAAAAGCGAGTTGTAAAATGGAGCTTCAGGGCACTGCAATTCACAAACCTGCAGAGTTATAAATGATAACTCTCGTCCACAAATATATTGAGGGAAGGCAAAGAAGAGGATTTGAAATCAAGGCAGAATTGCAGGAAACAGATTTCAGGAGGTAGATTCGAATCGCCTTTAAAGCACATGAAAAGCGGCAAAACGTTGACAATGATGCCCTTGGCCAAAAAGGGCGTATGCGTTTTTTCCTGAATATATTCAGGAAAAAACGCATACGCCCTTTTTGGCCATCCAAGCAACCTGGAAAGGCAAATCAGCGCTACAAAGAAGACTCACTTCCCATCGGTCAAAAGGGCCATGCTGAAAAAAGTGTCAAAAACAGAAATGCAGGACAGGCCATGGAGAAATGGGAGCCTTGCTACACTGATGGGCGGGATGTAAATTGCCAACAGCCACTCTGGAGAAGTGTACGGTGTGTCCTTAAACATCTAAACAACACAGCTTAGTGAGCATAGGGCACTTCCACTCATGGGGGTATAAATTGGGAAAATGAAAAATCAGCAAGACACAAGCACCCCAAAGTTTAGGGCTGCCCTGTTGACAAGGACCTCCACTTCATTCCACCTTCAATATCCCAGGAAAGAGAAAAATGGATAAAGGAGTTGTGATCCTTATGTACAATGGAATATCACTCAGCCATGAAATCAATGTCATAAGGCTAGTAGCAGCATGATGAGTGGATTTAGGTACGACGATTCTAAGTGAAATAAGTCACACAGAAAAGGACACTTCTCATAAGGTATCAGTGATAGAGGGAATGTAAAAACCGTTACACTTGAACTGAATTACAAAACAGAACGGAGTCACACATGCAGAAAACACACTATGGCTGCTTAACGGGAAAGGTGAGGTGGGGTGATACATAAAACAAGGGTTTCAAATTAGCTCAGATACCGTTCCATAAACCCAATATGTAATAGACAAGACCTACTCCTTGCTCAGAGAACTGGACTCAACACGCCCTATTCACCGCACGAGAATATATCTGACTAGTAATAATCTTAAAACCTATGTATTGATATCTCTCTGTTAGTGTGTCAAGTGGGTGTAAAGCGGCATAAACACAGCAGTGAAAAGCAGCTAAACCCCATTATAAAAATAAATTACTTTTACAAACCCATGAAACAAAGACAGTGAAAGAGAGCGAAATTCTTACACAATGCGTTCAGGGGCTGTGATGCAACCTGGATTGACCATATCTAGACCCACAGCTGGATGAGACATAAGGGTGGACACTCTTGGGGCTGAGAGGTTTGGTGAGGTTGGGTGAGCAAACGCAGACCCTTTAAAGTAATACTGCGTGGTACCCATCGCATGGGTCCCAAATCTCCAGGTTCAAGGGCATCTTGCTACATCGAAAACATGCATGAGAAACCCAGAAGATGGTACACCGTGTGATGGGGAAAGGTTTCTAAAACGCACCTCATTTCTCATCTCCTTGTGGCCGGGTTCGCTATTCCAGCCGCTTTACTAGCAATCTCCCTACTTGGAGCATCAGCACCTTTAACCTCCTGTTCTGTACAGGTTGCAATTTGTCCTGAGGGTGAACGGGAAGACGTGGAACCAATGAGAGACTAGATCTTGGTGTAGGAACAGGCACAGGTCACTCTATTTTCCCATCAGGAAGAAGAATTAACCACAGGCTCAGCCTGCCCCCCGGAACCAGAACAGGGCCTGAAGCCATCCTGCGCTTTGGCGGCCAGCTCCCTAAAAAGCGAGTTGTAAAATGGAGCTTCAGGACACTGCAATTCACAAACCTGCAGAGTTATAAATGATAACTCTCGTCCACAAATATATTGAGGGAAGGCAAAGAAGAGGATTTGAAATCAAGGCAGAATTGCAGGAAACAGATTTCAGGAGGTAGATTCGAATCGCCTTTAAAGCACATGAAAAGCGGCAAAACGTTGACAATGATGCCCTTGGCCAAAAAGGGCGTATGCGTTTTTTCCTGAATATATTCAGGAAAAAACGCATACGCCCTTTTTGGCCATCCAAGCAACCTGGAAAGGCAAATCAGCGCTACAAAGAAGACTCACTTCCCATCGGTCAAAAGGGCCATGCTGAAAAAAGTGTCAAAACCAGAAATGCAGGACAGGCCATGGAGAAATGGGAGCCTTGCTACACTGATGGGCGGGATGTAAATTGCCAACAGCCACTCTGGAGAAGTGTACGGTGTGTCCTTAAACATCTAAACAACACAGCTTAGTGAGCATAGGGCACTTCCACTCATGGGGGTATAAATTGGGAAAATGAAAAATCAGCAAGACACAAGCACCCCAAAGTTTAGGGCTGCCCTGTTGACAAGGACCTCCACTTCATTCCACCTTCAATATCCCAGGAAAGAGAAAAATGGATAAAGGAGTTGTGGTCCTTATGTACAATGGAATATCACTCAGCCATGAAATCAATGTCATAAGGCTAGTAGCAGCATGATGAGTGGATTTAGGTACGACGATTCTAAGTGAAATAAGTCACACAGAAAAGGACACTTCTCATAAGGTATCACTGATAGAGGGAATGTAAAAACCGTTACACTTGAACTGAATTACAAAACAGAACGGAGTCACACATGCAGAAAACACACTATGGCTGCTTAACGGGAAAGGTGAGGTGGGGTGATACATAAAACAAGGGTTTCAAATTAGCTCAGATAGCGTTCCATAAACCCAATATGTAATAGACAAGACCTACTCCTTGCTCAGAGAACTGGACTCAACACGCCCTATTCACCGCACAAGAATATATCTGACTAGTAATAATCTTAAAACCTATGTATTGATATCTCTCTGTTAGTGTGTCAAGTGGGTGTAAAGCGGCATAAACACAGCAGTGAAAAGCAGCTAAACCCCATTATAAAAATAAATTACTTTTACAAACCCATGAAACAAAGACAGTGAAAGAGAGCGAAATTCTTACACAATGCGTTCAGGGGCTGTGATGCTACCTGGATTGACCATATCTAGACCCACAGCTGGATGAGACATAAGGGTGGACACTCTTGGGGCTGAGAGGTTTGGTGAGGTTGGGTGAGCAAACGCAGACCCTTTAAAGTAATACTGCGTGGTACCCATCGCATGGGTCCCAAATCTCCAGGTTCAAGGGCATCTTGCTACATCGAAAACATGCATGAGAAACCCAGAAGATGGTACACCGTGTGATGGGGAAAGGTTTCTAAAATGCACCTCATTTCTCATCTCCTTGTGCTCGGGTTCGCCATTCCAGCCACTTTACTAGCAATCTCCCTACTTGGAGCATCAGCACCTTTAACCTCCTGTTCCGTACAGGTTGCAATTTGTCCTGAGGATGAACGGGAAGACATGGAACCAATGAGAGACTAGCTCTTGGTGTTGGGACATGCAGAGGTCACTCTATTTTCCCATCAGGAAGAAGAATTAACCACAGGCTCATCCTGCCCCCCGGAACCAGAACAGGGCCTGAAGCCACCCTGCGCTTTTGCGGCCATCTCCCAAAAAGACGAGTTGTAAAATGGAGCTTCAGGGCACTGCAATTCACAAACCTGCAGAGTTATAAATGATAACTCTCGTCCACAAATATATTGAGGGAAGGCAAAGAAGAGGATTTGAAATCAAGGCAGAATTGCAGGAAACAGATTTCAGGAGGTAGATTCGAATCGCCTTTAAAGCACATGAAAAGCGGCAAAACGTTGACAATGATGCCCTTGGCCAAAAAGGGCGTATGCGTTTTTTCCTGAATATATTCAGGAAAAACGCATACACCCTTTTTGGCCAACCAAGCAACCTGGAAAGGCAAATCAGTGCTACAAAGAAGTCTCGCTTCCCATCGGTCAAAAGGACCATGCTGAAAAAAGTGTCAAAACCAGAAATGCAGGACAGGCCATGGAGAAATGGGAGCCTTGCTACACTGATGGGCGGGATGTAAATTGCCAACAGCCACTCTGGAGAAGTGTACGGAGAGTCCTGAAACGTCTAAAAAGCAAAGCTTAGAGAGCATAAGGCACTTCCACTCATGGGGGTATACATTGGGAAAATGAAAAATCAGCAAGACACAAGCACCGCAAAGTTTAGGGGTGCTCTCTTGACAAGGACCTCCACTTCATTCCACCTTCAATATCCCAGGAAAGAGAAAAATGGATAAAGAAGTTGTGGTCCTTATGTACAATGGAATATCACTCAGCCATGAAATCAATGTCATAAGGCTAGTAGCAGCATGATGAGTGGATTTAGGTACGACGATTCTAAGTGAAATAAGTCACACAGAAAAGGACACTTCTCATATGGTATCACTGATAGAGGGAATGTAAAAACCGTTACACTTGAACTGAATTACAAAACAGAACGGAGTCACACATGCAGAAAACACACTATGGCTGCTTAACGGGAAAGGTGAGGTGGGGTGATACATAAAACAAGGGTTTCAAATTAGCTCAGATAGCGTTCCATAAACCCAATATGTAATAGACAAGACCTACTCCTTGCTCAGAGAACTGGACTCAACACGCCCTATTCACCGCACAAGAATATATCTGACTAGTAATAATCTTAAAACCTATGTATTGATATCTCTCTGTTAGTGTGTCAAGTGGGTGTAAAGCGGCATAAACACAGCAGTGAAAAGCAGCTAAACCCCATTATAAACATAAATTACTTTGAAAAACCCATGAAACAAAGACAGTGAAAGAGAGAGAAATTCTTACACAATGCGTTCAGGGGCTGTGATGCAACCTGGATTGACCATATCTAGACCCACAGCTGGATGAGACATAAGGGAGGACACTCTTGGGGCTGAGAGGTTTGGTGAGGTTGGGTGAGCAAACTCAGACCCTTTAAAATAATAGTGAGTGGTGGCCATCCAATGGGCCCCAAATCTCCAGGTTCAAGGGCATCTTCCTACATCGAAAACATGCATGAGAAACCCAGAAGATGGTACACCGTGTGATGGGGAAAGGTTTCTAAAACGCACCTCATTTCTCATCTCCTTGTGCCCGGGTTCGCTATTCCAGCCGCTTTACTAGCAATCTCCCTACTTGGAGCATCAGCACCTTTAACCTCCTGTTCTGTACAGGTTGCAATTTGTCCTGAGGGTGAACGGGAAGACGTGGAACCAATGAGAGACTAGATCTTGGTGTAGGAACAGGCACAGGTCACTCTATTTTCCCATCAGGAAGAAGAATTAACCACAGGCTCAGCCTGCCCCCCGGAACCAGAACAGGGCCTGAAGCCATCCTGCGCTTTGGCGGCCAGCTCCCTAAAAAGCGAGTTGTAAAATGGAGCTTCAGGGCACTGCAATTCACAAACCTGCAGAGTTATAAATGATAACTCTCGTCCACAAATATATTGAGGGAAGGCAAAGAAGAGGATTTGAAATCAAGGCAGAATTGCAGGAAACAGATTTCAGGAGGTAGATTCGAATCGCCTTTAAAGCACATGAAAAGCGGCAAAACGTTGACAATGATGCCCTTGGCCAAAAAGGGCGTATGCGTTTTTTCCTGAATATATTCAGGAAAAAACGCATACGCCCTTTTTGGCCAACCAAGCAACCTGGAAAGGCAAATCAGCGCTACAAAGAAGACTCGCTTCCCATCGGTCAAAAGGGCCATGCTGAAAAAAGTGTCAAAACCAGAAATGCAGGACAGGCCATGGAGAAATGGGAGCCTTGCTACACTGATGGGCGGGATGTAAATTGCCAACAGCCACTCTGGAGAAGTGTACGGTGTGTCCTTAAACATCTAAACAACACAGCTTAGTGAGCATAGGGCACTTCCACTCATGGGGGTATAAATTGGGAAAATGAAAAATCAGCAAGACACAAGCACCCCAAAGTTTAGGGCTGCCCTGTTGACAAGGACCTCCACTTCATTCCACCTTCAATATCCCAGGAAAGAGAAAAATGGATAAAGGAGTTGTGGTCCTTATGTACAATGGAATATCACTCAGCCATGAAATCAATGTCATAAGGCTAGTAGCAGCATGATGAGTGGATTTAGGTACGACGATTCTAAGTGAAATAAGTCACACAGAAAAGGACACTTCTCATAAGGTATCACTGATAGAGGGAATGTAAAAACCGTTACACTTGAACTGAATTACAAAACAGAACGGAGTCACACATGCAGAAAACACACTATGGCTGCTTAACGGGAAAGGTGAGGTGGGGTGATACATAAAACAAGGGTTTCAAATTAGCTCAGATAGCGTTCCATAAACCCAATATGTAATAGACAAGACCTACTCCTTGCTCAGAGAACTGGACTCAACACGCCCTATTCACCGCACAAGAATATATCTGACTAGTAATAATCTTAAAACCTATGTATTGATATCTCTCTGTTAGTGTGTCAAGTGGGTGTAAAGCGGCATAAACACAGCAATGAAAAGCAGCTAAACCCCATTATAAAAATAAATTACTTTGAAAAACCCATGAAACAAAGACAGTGAAAGAGAGCGAAATTCTTACACAATGCGTTCAGGGGCTGTGATGCAACCTGGATTGACCATATCTAGACCCACAGCTGGATGAGACATAAGGGTGGACACTCTTGAGGCTGAGAGGTTCGGTGAGGTTGGGTGAGCAAACGCAGACCCTTTAAAATAATACTGCGTGGTACCCATCGCATGGGTCCCAAATCTCCAGGTTCAAGGGCATCTTGCTACATCGAAAACATGCATGAGAAACCCAGAAGATGGTACACCGTGTGATGGGGAAAGGTTTCTAAAACGCACCTCATTTCTCATCTCCTTGTGCCCGGGTTCGCCATTCCAGCCGCTTTACTAGCAATCTCCCTACTTGGAGCATCAGCACCTTTAACCTCCTGTTCCGTACAGGTTGCAATTTGTCCTGAGGATGAACGGGAAGACGTGGAACCAATGAGAGACTAGCTCTTGGTGTGGGGACAGGCACAGGTCACTCTATTTTCCCATCAGGAAGAAGAATTAACAACAGGCTCAGCCTGCCCCCCGGAACCAGAACAGGGCCTGAAGCCACCCTGCGCTTTTGCGGCCATCTCTCAAAAAGACGAGTTGTAAAATGGAGCTTCAGGGCACTGCAATTCACAAACCTGCAGAGTTATAAATGATAACTCTCGTCCACAAATATATTGAGGGAAGGCAAAGAAGAGGATTTGAAATCAAGGCAGAATTGCAGGAAACAGATTTCAGGAGGTAGATTCGAATCGCCTTTAAAACACATGAAAAGCGGCAAAACGTTGACAATGATGCCCTTGGCCAAAAAGGGCGTATGCGTTTTTTCCTGAATATATTCAGGAAAAAACGCATACGCCCTTTTTGGCCAACCAAGCAACCTGGAAAGGCAAATCAGTGCTACAAAGAAGTCTCGCTTCCCATCGGTCAAAAGGACCATGGTGAAAAAAGTGTCAAAACCAGAAATGCAGGACAGGCCATGGAGAAATGGGAGCCTTGCTACACTGATGGGCGGGATGTAAATTGCCAACAGCCACTCTGGAGAAGTGTACGGAGAGTCCTGAAACGTCTAAAAAGCAAAGCTTAGAGAGCATAGGGCACTTCCACTCATGGGGGTATACATTGGGAAAATTAAAAATCAGCAAGACACAAGCACTGCAAAGTTTAGGGCTGCTCTCTTGACAAGGACCTCGACTTCATTCCACCTTCAATATCCCAGGAAAGAGAAAAATGGATAAAGAAGTTGTGGTCCTTATATACAATGGAATATCACTCAGCCATGAAATCAATGTCATAAGGCTAGTAGCAGCATGATGAGTGGATTTAGGTACGACGATTCTAAGTGAAATAAGTCACACAGAAAAGGACACTTCTCATAATGTATCACTTATAGAGGGAATGTAAAAACCGTTACACTTGAACTGAATTACAAAACAGAACAGAGTCACACATGCAGAAAACACACTATGGCTGCTTAACGGGAAAGGTGAGGTGGGGTGATACATAAAACAAGGGTTTTAAATTAGCTCAGATAGCGTTCCATAAACCCAATATGTAATAGACAAGACCTACTCCTTGCTCAGAGAACTGGACTCAACACGCCCTATTCACCGCACAAGAATATATCTGACTAGTAATAATCTTAAAACCTATGTATTGATATCTCTCTGTTAGTGTGTCAAGTGGGTGTAAAGCGGCATAAACACAGCAGTGAAAAGCAGCTAAACCCCATTATAAACATAAATTATTTTGAAAAACCCATGAAACAAAGACAGTGAAAGAGAGCGAAATTCTTACACAATGCGTTCAGGGGCTGTGATGCAACCTGGATTGACCATATCTAGACCCACAGCTGGATGAGACATAAGGGTGGACACTCTTGAGGCTGAGAGGTTTGGTGAGGTTGGGTGAGCAAACGCAGACCCTTTAAAATAATACTGCGTGGTACCCATCGCATGGGTCCCAAATCTCCAGGTTCAAGGGCATCTTGCTACATCGAAAACATGCATGAGAAACCCAGAAGATGGTACACCGTGTGATGGGGAAAGGTTTCTAAAACGCACCTCATTTCTCATCTCCTTGTGCCCGGGTTCGCTATTCCAGCCGCTTTACTAGCAATCTCCCTACTTGGAGCATCAGCACCTTTAACCTCCTGTTCCGTACAGGTTGCAATTTGTCCTGAGGGTGAACGGGAAGACGTGGAACCAATGAGAGACTAGATCTTGGTGTAGGGACAGGCACAGGTAACTCTATTTTCCCATCAGGAAGAAGAATTAACCACAGGCTCAGCCTGCCCCCCGGAACCAGAACAGGGCCTGAAGCCATCCTGCGCTTTGGCGGCCAGCTCCCAAAAAAGCGAGTTGTAAAATGGAGCTTCAGGGCACTGCAATTCACAAACCTGCAGAGTTATAAATGATAACTCTCGTCCACAAATATATTGAGGGAAGGCAAAGAAGAGGATTTGAAATCAAGGCAGAATTGCAGGAAACAGATTTCAGGAGGTAGATTCGAATCGCCTTTAAAGCACATGAAAAGCGGCAAAACGTTGACAATGATGCCCTTGGCCAAAAAGGGCGTATGCGTTTTTTCCTGAATATATTCAGGAAAAAACGCATACGCCCTTTTTGGCCATCCAAGCAACCTGGAAAGGCAAATCAGCGCTACAAAGAAGACTCACTTCCCATCGGTCAAAAGGGCCATGCTGAAAAAAGTGTCAAAAACAGAAATGCAGGACAGGCCATGGAGAAATGGGAGCCTTGCTACACTGATGGGCGGGATGTAAATTGCCAACAGCCACTCTGGAGAAGTGTACGGTGTGTCCTTAAACATCTAAACAACACAGCTTAGTGAGCATAGGGCACTTCCACTCATGGGGGTATAAATTGGGAAAATGAAAAATCAGCAAGACACAAGCACCCCAAAGTTTAGGGCTGCCCTGTTGACAAGGACCTCCACTTCATTCCACCTTCAATATCCCAGGAAAGAGAAAAATGGATAAAGGAGTTGTGATCCTTATGTACAATGGAATATCACTCAGCCATGAAATCAATGTCATAAGGCTAGTAGCAGCATGATGAGTGGATTTAGGTACGACGATTCTAAGTGAAATAAGTCACACAGAAAAGGACACTTCTCATAAGGTATCAGTGATAGAGGGAATGTAAAAACCGTTACACTTGAACTGAATTACAAAACAGAACGGAGTCACACATGCAGAAAACACACTATGGCTGCTTAACGGGAAAGGTGAGGTGGGGTGATACATAAAACAAGGGTTTCAAATTAGCTCAGATACCGTTCCATAAACCCAATATGTAATAGACAAGACCTACTCCTTGCTCAGAGAACTGGACTCAACACGCCCTATTCACCGCACGAGAATATATCTGACTAGTAATAATCTTAAAACCTATGTATTGATATCTCTCTGTTAGTGTGTCAAGTGGGTGTAAAGCGGCATAAACACAGCAGTGAAAAGCAGCTAAACCCCATTATAAAAATAAATTACTTTTACAAACCCATGAAACAAAGACAGTGAAAGAGAGCGAAATTCTTACACAATGCGTTCAGGGGCTGTGATGCAACCTGGATTGACCATATCTAGACCCACAGCTGGATGAGACATAAGGGTGGACACTCTTGGGGCTGAGAGGTTTGGTGAGGTTGGGTGAGCAAACGCAGACCCTTTAAAGTAATACTGCGTGGTACCCATCGCATGGGTCCCAAATCTCCAGGTTCAAGGGCATCTTGCTACATCGAAAACATGCATGAGAAACCCAGAAGATGGTACACCGTGTGATGGGGAAAGGTTTCTAAAACGCACCTCATTTCTCATCTCCTTGTGCCCGGGTTCGCTATTCCAGCCGCTTTACTAGCAATCTCCCTACTTGGAGCATCAGCACCTTTAACCTCCTGTTCTGTACAGGTTGCAATTTGTCCTGAGGGTGAACGGGAAGACGTGGAACCAATGAGAGACTAGATCTTGGTGTAGGAACAGGCACAGGTCACTCTATTTTCCCATCAGGAAGAAGAATTAACCACAGGCTCAGCCTGCCCCCCGGAACCAGAACAGGGCCTGAAGCCATCCTGCGCTTTGGCGGCCAGCTCCCTAAAAAGCGAGTTGTAAAATGGAGCTTCAGGGCACTGCAATTCACAAACCTGCAGAGTTATAAATGATAACTCTCGTCCACAAATATATTGAGGGAAGGCAAAGAAGAGGATTTGAAATCAAGGCAGAATTGCAGGAAACAGATTTCAGGAGGTAGATTCGAATCGCCTTTAAAGCACATGAAAAGCGGCAAAACGTTGACAATGATTCCCTTGGCCAAAAAGGGCGTATGCGTTTTTTCCTGAATATATTCAGGAAAAAACGCATACGCCCTTTTTGGCCAACCAAGCAACCTGGAAAGGCAAATCAGTGCTACAAAGAAGTCTCGCTTCCCATCGGTCAAAAGGACCATGGTGAAAAAAGTGTCAAAACCAGAAATGCAGGACAGGCCATGGAGAAATGGGAGCCTTGCTACACTGATGGGCGGGATGTAAATTGCCAACAGCCACTCTGGAGAAGTGTACGGAGAGTCCTGAAACGTCTAAAAAGCAAAGCTTAGAGAGCATAGGGCACTTCCACTCATGGGGGTATACATTGGGAAAATTAAAAATCAGCAAGACACAAGCACCGCAAAGTTTAGGGCTGCTCTCTTGACAAGGACCTCGACTTCATTACACCTTCAATATCCCAGGAAAGAGAAAAATGGATAAAGAAGTTGTGGTCCTTATATACAATGGAATATCACTCAGCCATGAAATCAATGTCATAAGGCTAGTAGCAGCATGATGAGTGGATTTAGGTACGACGATTCTAAGTGAAATAAGTCACACAGAAAAGGACACTTCTCATAATGTATCACTTATAGAGGGAATGTAAAAACCGTTACACTTGAACTGAATTACAAAACAGAACAGAGTCACACATGCAGAAAACACACTATGGCTGCTTAACGGGAAAGGTGAGGTGGGGTGATACATAAAACAAGGGTTTTAAATTAGCTCAGATAGCGTTCCATAAACCCAATATGTAATAGACAAGACCTACTCCTTGCTCAGAGAACTGGACTCAAAACGCCCTATTCACCGCACAAGAATATATCTGACTAGTAATAATCTTAAAACCTATGTATTGATATCTCTCTGTTAGTGTGTCAAGTGGGTGTAAAGCGGCATAAACACAGCAGTGAAAAGCAGCTAAACCCCATTATAAACATAAATTATTTTGAAAAACCCATGAAACAAAGACAGTGAAAGAGAGCGAAATTCTTACACAATGCGTTCAGGGGCTGTGATGCAACCTGGATTGACCATATCTAGACCCACAGCTGGATGAGACATAAGGGTGGACACTCTTGAGGCTGAGAGGTTTGGTGAGGTTGGGTGAGCAAACGCAGACCCTTTAAAATAATACTGCGTGGTACCCATCGCATGGGTCCCAAATCTCCAGGTTCAAGGGCATCTTGCTACATCGAAAACATGCATGAGAAACCCAGAAGATGGTACACCGTGTGATGGGGAAAGGTTTCTAAAACGCACCTCATTTCTCATCTCCTTGTGCCCGGGTTCGCTATTCCAGCCGCTTTACTAGCAATCTCCCTACTTGGAGCATCAGCACCTTTAACCTCCTGTTCCGTACAGGTTGCAATTTGTCCTGAGGGTGAACGGGAAGACGTGGAACCAATGAGAGACTAGATCTTGGTGTAGGGACATGCAGAGGTCACTCTATTTTCCCATCAGGAAGAAGAATTAACCACAGGCTCAGCCTGCCCCCCGGAACCAGAACAGGGCCTGAAGCCATCCTGCGCTTTGGCGGCCAGCTCCCAAAAAAGCGAGTTGTAAAATGGAGCTTCAGGGCACTGCAATTCACAAACCTGCAGAGTTATAAATGATAACTCTCGTCCACAAATATATTGAGGGAAGGCAAAGAAGAGGATTTGAAATCAAGGCAGAATTGCAGGAAACAGATTTCAGGAGGTAGATTCGAATCGCCTTTAAAGCACATGAAAAGCGGCAAAACGTTGACAATGATGCCCTTGGCCAAAAAGGGCGTATGCGTTTTTTCCTGAATATATTCAGGAAAAAACGCATACGCCCTTTTTGGCCATCCAAGCAACCTGGAAAGGCAAATCAGCGCTACAAAGAAGACTCACTTCCCATCGGTCAAAAGGGCCATGCTGAAAAAAGTGTCAAAAACAGAAATGCAGGACAGGCCATGGAGAAATGGGAGCCTTGCTACACTGATGGGCGGGATGTAAATTGCCAACAGCCACTCTGGAGAAGTGTACGGAGAGTCCTGAAACGTCTAAAAAGCAAAGCTTAGAGAGCATAGGGCACTTCCACTCATGGGGGTATACATTGGGAAAATTAAAAATCAGCAAGACACAAGCACCGCAAAGTTTAGGGCTGCTCTCTTGACAAGGACCTCGACTTCATTCCACCTTCAATATCCCAGGAAAGAGAAAAATGGATAAAGAAGTTGTGGTCCTTATATACAATGGAATATCACTCAGCCATGAAATCAATGTCATAAGGCTAGTAGCAGCATGATGAGTGGATTTAGGTACGACGATTCTAAGTGAAATAAGTCACACAGAAAAGGACACTTCTCATAAGGTATCACTGATAGAGGGAATGTAAAAACCGTTACACTTGAACTGAATTACAAAACAGAACGGAGTCACACATGCAGAAAACACACTATGGCTGCTTAACGGGAAAGGTGAGGTGGGGTGACACATAAAACAAGGGTTTCAAATTAGCTCAGATAGCGTTCCATAAACCCAATATGTAATAGACAAGACCTACTCCTTGCTCAGAGAACTGGACTCAACACGCCCTATTCACCGCACAAGAATATATCTGACTAGTAATAATCTTAAAACCTATGTATTGATATCTCTCTGTTAGTGTGTCAAGTGGGTGTAAAGCAGCATAAACACAGCAGTGAAAAGCAGCTAAACCCCATTATAAACATAAATTACTTTGAAAAACCCATGAAACAAAGACAGTGAAAGAGAGAGAAATTCTTACACAATGCGTTCAGGGGCTGTGATGCAACCTGGATTGACCATATCTAGACCCACAGCTGGATGAGACATAAGGGAGGACACTCTTGGGGCTGAGAGGTTTGGTGAGGTTGGGTGAGCAAACTCAGACCCTTTAAAATAATAGTGAGTGGTGGCCATCCAATGGGCCCCAAATCTCCAGGTTCAAGGGCATCTTCCTACATCGAAAACATGCATGAGAAACCCAGAAGATGGTACACCGTGTGATGGGGAAAGGTTTCTAAAACGCACCTCATTTCTCATCTCCTTGTGCCCGGGTTCGCTATTCCAGCCGCTTTACTAGCAATCTCCCTACTTGGAGCATCAGCACCTTTAACCTCCTGTTCTGTACAGGTTGCAATTTGTCCTGAGGGTGAACGGGAAGACGTGGAACCAATGAGAGACTAGATCTTGGTGTAGGAACAGGCACAGGTCACTCTATTTTCCCATCAGGAAGAAGAATTAACCACAGGCTCAGCCTGCCCCCCGGAACCAGAACAGGGCCTGAAGCCATCTTGCGCCTTTGCGGCCAGCTCCCAAAAAAGCGAGTTGTAAAATGGAGCTTCAGGGCACTGCAATTCACAAACCTGCAGAGTTATAAATGATAACTCTCGTCCACAAATATATTGAGGGAAGGCAAAGAAGAGGATTTGAAATCAAGGCAGAATTGCAGGAAACAGATTTCAGGAGGTAGATTCGAATCGCCTTTAAAGCACATGAAAAGCGGCAAAACGTTGACAATGATGCCCTTGGCCAAAAAGGGCGTATGCGTTTTTTCCTGAATATATTCAGGAAAAAACGCATACGCCCTTTTTGGCCAACCAAGCAACCTGGAAAGGCAAATCAGCGCTACAAAGAAGACTCGCTTCCCATCGGTCAAAAGGGCCATGCTGAAAAAAGTGTCAAAACCAGAAATGCAGGACAGGCCATGGAGAAATGGGAGCCTTGCTACACTGATGGGCGGGATGTAAATTGCCAACAGCCACTCTGGAGAAGTGTACGGTGTGTCCTTAAACATCTAAACAACACAGCTTAGTGAGCATAGGGCACTTCCACTCATGGGGGTATAAATTGGGAAAATGAAAAATCAGCAAGACACAAGCACCCCAAAGTTTAGGGCTGCCCTGTTGACAAGGACCTCCACTTCATTCCACCTTCAATATCCCAGGAAAGAGAAAAATGGATAAAGGAGTTGTGGTCCTTATGTACAATGGAATATCACTCAGCCATGAAATCAATGTCATAAGGCTAGTAGCAGCATGATGAGTGGATTTAGGTACGACGATTCTAAGTGAAATAAGTCACACAGAAAAGGACACTTCTCATAAGGTATCACTGATAGAGGGAATGTAAAAACCGTTACACTTGAACTGAATTACAAAACAGAACGGAGTCACACATGCAGAAAACACACTATGGCTGCTTAACGGGAAAGGTGAGGTGGGGTGATACATAAAACAAGGGTTTCAAATTAGCTCAGATAGCGTTCCATAAACCCAATATGTAATAGACAAGACCTACTCCTTGCTCAGAGAACTGGACTCAACACGCCCTATTCACCGCACAAGAATATATCTGACTAGTAATAATCTTAAAACCTATGTATTGATATCTCTCTGTTAGTGTGTCAAGTGTGTGTAAAGCGGCATAAACACAGCAATGAAAAGCAGCTAAACCCCATTATAAAAATAAATTACTTTGAAAAACCCATGAAACAAAGACAGTGAAAGAGAGCGAAATTCTTACACAATGCGTTCAGGGGCTGTGATGCAACCTGGATTGACCATATCTAGACCCACAGCTGGATGAGACATAAGGGAGGACACTCTTGGGGCTGAGAGGTTTGGTGAGGTTGGGTGAGCAAACTCAGACCCTTTAAAATAATAGTGAGTGGTGGCCATCCAATGGGCCCCAAATCTCCAGGTTCAAGGGCATCTTGCTACATCGAAAACATGCATGAGAAACCCAGAAGATGGTACACCGTGTGATGGGGAAAGGTTTCTAAAACGCACCTCATTTCTCATCTCCTTGTGCCCGGGTTCGCCATTCCAGCCGCTTTACTAGCAATCTCCCTCCTTGGAGCATCAGCACCTTTAACCTCCTGTTCCGTACAGGTTGCAATTTGTCCTGAGGATGAACGGGAAGACGTGGAACCAATGAGAGACTAGCTCTTGGTGTGGGGACAGGCACAGGTCACTCTATTTTCCCATCAGGAAGAAGAATTAACAACAGGCTCAGCCTGCCCCCCGGAACCAGAACAGGGCCTGAAGCCATCCTGCGCTTTTGCGGCCACCTCCCTAAAAAGCGAGTTGTAAAATGGAGGTTCAGGGCACTGCAATTCACAAACCTGCAGAGTTTTAAATGATAACTCTCGTCCACAAATATATTGAGGGAAGGCAAAGAAGAGGATTTGAAATCAAGGCAGAATTGCAGGAAACAGATTTCAGGAGGTAGATTCGAATCGCCTTTAAAGCACATGAAAAGCGGCAAAACGTTGACAATGATGCCATTGGCCAAAAAGGGCGTATGCGTTTTTTCCTGAATATATTCAGGAAAAAACGCATACGCCCTTTTTGGCCAACCAAGCAACCTGGAAAGGCAAATCACCGCTAAAAAAACTCTCGCTACCCATTGGTCAAAATGGCCATGCTAAAAAAAGTCTCAAAACCAGAAATGCAGGAAACGCCATGCAGAAATGGGAGCCGTGCTACACTGATGGGCGGGATGTAAATTGCCAACAGCCACTCTGGAGAAGTGTACGGAGAGTCCTGAAACGTCTAAAAAGCAAAGCTTAGAGAGCATAGGGCACTTCCACTCATGGGGGTATACATTGGGAAAATTAAAAATCAGCAAGACACAAGCACCACAAAGTTTAGCGCTGCTCTCTTGACAAGGACCTCGACTTCATTCCACCTTCAATATCCCAGGAAAGAGAAAAATGGATAAACAAGTTGTGGTCCTTATATACAATGGAATATCACTCAGCCATGAAATCAATGTCATAAGGCTAGTAGCAGCATGATGAGTGGATTTAGGTACGACGATTCTAAGTGAAATAAGTCACACAGAAAAGGACACTTCTCATAAGGTATCACTTATAGAGGGAATGTAAAAACCGTTACACTTGAACTGAATTACAAAACAGAACAGAGTCACACATGCAGAAAACACACTATGGCTGCTTAACGGGAAAGGTGAGGTGGGGTGATACATAAAACAAGGGTTTCAAATTAGCTCAGATACCGTTCCATAAACCCAATATGTAATAGACAAGACCTACTCCTTGCTCAGAGAACTGGTCTCAACACGCCCTATTCACCGCACAAGAATATATCTGACTAGTAATAATCTTAAAACCTATGTATTGATATCTCTCTGTTAGTGTGTCAAGTGGGTGTAAAGCGGCATAAACACAGCAATGAAAAGCAGCTAAACCCCATTATAAAAATAAATGACTTTGAAAAACCCATGAAACAAAGACAGTGAAAGAGAGCGAAATTCTTACACAATGCGTTCAGGGGCTGTGATGCAACCTGGATTGACCATATCTAGACCCACAGCTGGATGAGACATAAGGGTGGACACTCTTGAGGCTGAGAGGTTTGGTGAGGTTGGGTGAGCAAACGCAGACCCTTTAAAATAATACTGCGTTGTACCCATCGCATGGGTCCCAAATCTCCAGGTTCAAGGGCATCTTGCTACATCGAAAACATGCATGAGAAACCCAGAAGATGGTACACCGTGTGATGGGGAAAGGTTTCTAAAACGCACCTCATTTCTCATCTCCTTGTGCCCGGGTTCGCCATTCCAGCTGCTTTACTAGCAATCTCCCTCCTTGGAGCATCAGCACCTTTAACCTCCTGTTCCGTACAGGTTGCAATTTGTCCTGAGGGTGAACGGGAAGACGTGGAACCAATGAGAGACTAGATCTTGGTGTAGGGACATGCAGAGGTCACTCTATTTTCCCATCAGGAAGAAGAATTAACCACAGGCTCATCCTCCCCCCCGGAACCAGAACAGGGCCTGAAGCCACCCTGCGCTTTTGCGGCCATCTCCCAAAAAGACGAGTTGTAAAATGGAGCTTCAGGGCACTGCAATTCACAAACCTGCAGAGTTATAAATGATAACTCTCGTCCACAAATATATTGAGGGAAGGCAAAGAAGAGGATTTGAAATCAAGGCAGAATTGCAGGAAACAGATTTCAGGAGGTAGATTCGAATCGCCTTTAAAGCACATGAAAAGCGGCAAAACGTTGACAATGATGCCCTTGGCCAAAAAGGGCGTATGCGTTTTTTCCTGAATATATTCAGGAAAAAACGCATACGCCCTTTTTGGCCAACCAAGCAACCTGGAAAGGCAAATCAGTGCTACAAAGAAGTCTCGCTTCCCATCGGTCAAAAGGACCACGGTGAAAAAAGTGTCAAAACCAGAAATGCAGGACAGGCCATGGAGAAATGGGAGCCTTGCTACACTGATGGGCGGGATGTAAATTGCCAACAGCCACTCTGGAGAAGTGTACGGAGAGTCCTGAAACGTCTAAAAAGCAAAGCTTAGAGAGCATAGGGCACTTCCACTCATGGGGGTATACATTGGGAAAATTAAAAATCAGCAAGACACAAGCACCGCAAAGTTTAGGGCTGCTCTCTTGACAAGGACCTCGACTTCATTCCACCTTCAATATCCCAGGAAAGAGAAAAATGGATAAAGAAGTTGTGGTCCTTATATACAATGGAATATCACTCAGCCATGAAATCAATGTCATAAGGCTAGTAGCAGCATGATGAGTGGATTTAGGTACGACGATTCTAAGTGAAATAAGTCACACAGAAAAGGACACTTCTCATAAGGTATCACTGATAGAGGGAATGTAAAAACCGTTACACTTGAACTGAATTACAAAACAGAACGGAGTCACACATGCAGAAAACACACTATGGCTGCTTAACGGGAAAGGTGAGGTGGGGTGATACATAAAACAAGGGTTTCAAATTAGCTCAGATAGCGTTCCATAAACCCAATATGTAATAGACAAGACCTACTCCTTGCTCAGAGAACTGGACTCAACACGCCCTATTCACCGCACAAGAATATATCTGACTAGTAATAATCTTAAAACCTATGTATTGATATCTCTCTGTTAGTGTGTCAAGTGGGTGTAAAGCGGCATAAACACAGCAGTGAAAAGCAGCTAAACCCCATTATAAACATAAATTACTTTGAAAAACCCATGAAACAAAGACAGTGAAAGAGAGAGAAATTCTTACACAATGCGTTCAGGGGCTGTGATGCAACCTGGATTGACCATATCTAGACCCACAGCTGGATGAGACATAAGGGAGGACACTCTTGGGGCTGAGAGGTTTGGTGAGGTTGGGTGAGCAAACTCAGACCCTTTAAAATAATAGTGAGTGGTGGCCATCCAATGGGCCCCAAATCTCCAGGTTCAAGGGCATCTTCCTACATCGAAAACATGCATGAGAAACCCAGAAGATGGTACACCGTGTGATGGGGAAAGGTTTCTAAAACGCACCTCATTTCTCATCTCCTTGTGCCCGGGTTCGCTATTCCAGCCGCTTTACTAGCAATCTCCCTACTTGGAGCATCAGCACCTTTAACCTCCTGTTCTGTACAGGTTGCAATTTGTCCTGAGGGTGAACGGGAAGACGTGGAACCAATGAGAGACTAGATCTTGGTGTAGGGACAGGCACAGGTCACTCTATTTTCCCATCAGGAAGAAGAATTAACCACAGGCTCAGCCTGCCCCCCGGAACCAGAACAGGGCCTGAAGCCATCCTGCGCTTTGGCGGCCAGCTCCCTAAAAAGCGAGTTGTAAAATGGAGCTTCAGGGCACTGCAATTCACAAACCTGCAGAGTTATAAATGATAACTCTCGTCCACAAATATATTGAGGGAAGGCAAAGAAGAGGATTTGAAATCAAGGCAGAATTGCAGGAAACAGATTTCAGGAGGTAGATTCGAATCGCCTTTAAAGCACATGAAAAGTGGCAAAACGTTGACAATGATGCCCTTGGCCAAAAAGGGCGTATGCGTTTTTTCCTGAATATATTCAGGAAAAAACGCATACGCCCTTTTTGGCCAACCAAGCAACCTGGAAAGGCAAATCAGCGCTACAAAGAAGACTCGCTTCCCATCGGTCAAAAGGGCCATGCTGAAAAAAGTGTCAAAACCAGAAATGCAGGACAGGCCATGGAGAAATGGGAGCCTTGCTACACTGATGGGCGGGATGTAAATTGCCAACAGCCACTCTGGAGAAGTGTACGGTGTGTCCTTAAACATCTAAACAACACAGCTTAGTGAGCATAGGGCACTTCCACTCATGGGGGTATAAATTGGGAAAATGAAAAATCAGCAAGACACAAGCACCCCAAAGTTTAGGGCTGCCCTGTTGACAAGGACCTCCACTTCATTCCACCTTCAATATCCCAGGAAAGAGAAAAATGGATAAAGGAGTTGTGGTCCTTATGTACAATGGAATATCACTCAGCCATGAAATCAATGTCATAAGGCTAGTAGCAGCATGATGAGTGGATTTAGGTACGACGATTCTAAGTGAAATAAGTCACACAGAAAAGGACACTTCTCATAAGGTATCACTGATAGAGGGAATGTAAAAACCGTTACACTTGAACTGAATTACAAAACAGAACGGAGTCACACATGCAGAAAACACACTATGGCTGCTTAACGGGAAAGGTGAGGTGGGGTGATACATAAAACAAGGGTTTCAAATTAGCTCAGATAGCGTTCCATAAACCCAATATGTAATAGACAAGACCTACTCCTTGCTCAGAGAACTGGACTCAACACGCCCTATTCACCGCACAAGAATATATCTGACTAGTAATAATCTTAAAACCTATGTATTGATATCTCTCTGTTAGTGTGTCAAGTGGGTGTAAAGCGGCATAAACACAGCAATGAAAAGCAGCTAAACCCCATTATAAAAATAAATTACTTTGAAAAACCCATGAAACAAAGACAGTGAAAGAGAGCGAAATTCTTACACAATGCGTTCAGGGGCTGTGATGCAACCTGGATTGACCATATCTAGACCCACAGCTGGATGAGACATAAGGGAGGACACTCTTGGGGCTGAGAGGTTTGGTGAGGTTGGGTGAGCAAACTCAGACCCTTTAAAATAATAGTGAGTGGTGGCCATCCAATGGGCCCCAAATCTCCAGGTTCAAGGGCATCTTGCTACATCGAAAACATGCATGAGAAACCCAGAAGATGGTACACCGTGTGATGGGGAAAGGTTTCTAAAACGCACCTCATTTCTCATCTCCTTGTGCCCGGGTTCGCCATTCCAGCCGCTTTACTAGCAATCTCCCTCCTTGGAGCATCAGCACCTTTAACCTCCTGTTCCGTACAGGTTGCAATTTGTCCTGAGGATGAACGGGAAGACGTGGAACCAATGAGAGACTAGCTCTTGGTGTGGGGACAGGCACAGGTCACTCTATTTTCCCATCAGGAAGAAGAATTAACAACAGGCTCAGCCTGCCCCCCGGAACCAGAACAGGGCCTGAAGCCATCCTGCGCTTTTGCGGCCACCTCCCTAAAAAGCGAGTTGTAAAATGGAGGTTCAGGGCACTGCAATTCACAAACCTGCAGAGTTTTAAATGATAACTCTCGTCCACAAATATATTGAGGGAAGGCAAAGAAGAGGATTTGAAATCAAGGCAGAATTGCAGGAAACAGATTTCAGGAGGTAGATTCGAATCGCCTTTAAAGCACATGAAAAGCGGCAAAACGTTGACAATGATGCCATTGGCCAAAAAGGGCGTATGCGTTTTTTCCTGAATATATTCAGGAAAAAACGCATACGCCCTTTTTGGCCAACCAAGCAACCTGGAAAGGCAAATCACCGCTAAAAAAACTCTCGCTACCCATTGGTCAAAATGGCCATGCTAAAAAAAGTCTCAAAACCAGAAATGCAGGAAACGCCATGCAGAAATGGGAGCCGTGCTACACTGATGGGCGGGATGTAAATTGCCAACAGCCACTCTGGAGAAGTGTACGGAGAGTCCCGAAACGTCTAAAAAGCAAAGCTTAGAGAGCATAGGGCACTTCCACTCATGGGGGTATACATTGGGAAAATTAAAAATCAGCAAGACACAAGCACCACAAAGTTTAGCGCTGCTCTCTTGACAAGGACCTCGACTTCATTCCACCTTCAATATCCCAGGAAAGAGAAAAATGGATAAACAAGTTGTGGTCCTTATATACAATGGAATATCACTCAGCCATGAAATCAATGTCATAAGGCTAGTAGCAGCATGATGAGTGGATTTAGGTACGACGATTCTAAGTGAAATAAGTCACACAGAAAAGGACACTTCTCATAAGGTATCACTTATAGAGGGAATGTAAAAACCGTTACACTTGAACTGAATTACAAAACAGAACAGAGTCACACATGCAGAAAACACACTATGGCTGCTTAACGGGAAAGGTGAGGTGGGGTGATACATAAAACAAGGGTTTCAAATTAGCTCAGATACCGTTCCATAAACCCAATATGTAATAGACAAGACCTACTCCTTGCTCAGAGAACTGGTCTCAACACGCCCTATTCACCGCACAAGAATATATCTGACTAGTAATAATCTTAAAACCTATGTATTGATATCTCTCTGTTAGTGTGTCAAGTGGGTGTAAAGCGGCATAAACACAGCAATGAAAAGCAGCTAAACCCCATTATAAAAATAAATGACTTTGAAAAACCCATGAAACAAAGACAGTGAAAGAGAGCGAAATTCTTACACAATGCGTTCAGGGGCTGTGATGCAACCTGGATTGACCATATCTAGACCCACAGCTGGATGAGACATAAGGGTGGACACTCTTGAGGCTGAGAGGTTTGGTGAGGTTGGGTGAGCAAACGCAGACCCTTTAAAATAATACTGCGTTGTACCCATCGCATGGGTCCCAAATCTCCAGGTTCAAGGGCATCTTGCTACATCGAAAACATGCATGAGAAACCCAGAAGATGGTACACCGTGTGATGGGGAAAGGTTTCTAAAACGCACCTCATTTCTCATCTCCTTGTGCCCGGGTTCGCCATTCCAGCCGCTTTACTAGCAATCTCCCTCCTTGGAGCATCAGCACCTTTAACCTCCTGTTCCGTACAGGTTGCAATTTGTCCTGAGGGTGAACGGGAAGACGTGGAACCAATGAGAGACTAGATCTTGGTGTAGGGACATGCAGAGGTCACTCTATTTTCCCATCAGGAAGAAGAATTAACCACAGGCTCAGCCTGCCCCCCGGAACCAGAACAGGGCCTGAAGCCACCCTGCGCTTTTGCGGCCATCTCCCAAAAAGACGAGTTGTAAAATGGAGCTTCAGGGCACTGCAATTCACAAACCTGCAGAGTTATAAATGATAACTCTCGTCCACAAATATATTGAGGGAAGGCAAAGAAGAGGATTTGAAATCAAGGCAGAATTGCAGGAAACAGATTTCAGGAGGTAGATTCGAATCGCCTTTAAAGCACATGAAAAGCGGCAAAACGTTGACAATGATGCCCTTGGCCAAAAAGGGCGTATGCGTTTTTTCCTGAATATATTCAGGAAAAAACGCATACGCCCTTTTTGGCCAACCAAGCAACCTGGAAAGGCAAATCAGTGCTACAAAGAAGTCTCGCTTCCCATCGGTCAAAAGGACCACGGTGAAAAAAGTGTCAAAACCAGAAATGCAGGACAGGCCATGGAGAAATGGGAGCCTTGCTACACTGATGGGCGGGATGTAAATTGCCAACAGCCACTCTGGAGAAGTGTACGGAGAGTCCTGAAACGTCTAAAAAGCAAAGCTTAGAGAGCATAGGGCACTTCCACTCATGGGGGTATACATTGGGAAAATTAAAAATCAGCAAGACACAAGCACCGCAAAGTTTAGGGCTGCTCTCTTGACAAGGACCTCGACTTCATTCCACCTTCAATATCCCAGGAAAGAGAAAAATGGATAAAGAAGTTGTGGTCCTTATATACAATGGAATATCACTCAGCCATGAAATCAATGTCATAAGGCTAGTAGCAGCATGATGAGTGGATTTAGGTACGACGATTCTAAGTGAAATAAGTCAAACAGAAAAGGACACTTCTCATAAGGTATCACTGATAGAGGGAATGTAAAAACCGTTACACTTGAACTGAATTACAAAACAGAACGGAGTCACACATGCAGAAAACACACTATGGCTGCTTAACGGGAAAGGTGAGGTGGGGTGATACATAAAACAAGGGTTTCAAATTAGCTCAGATAGCGTTCCATAAACCCAATATGTAATAGACAAGACCTACTCCTTGCTCAGAGAACTGGACTCAACACGCCCTATTCACCGCACAAGAATATATCTGACTAGTAATAATCTTAAAACCTATGTATTGATATCTCTCTGTTAGTGTGTCAAGTGGGTGTAAAGCGGCATAAACACAGCAGTGAAAAGCAGCTAAACCCCATTATAAACATAAATTACTTTGAAAAACCCATGAAACAAAGACAGTGAAAGAGAGAGAAATTCTTACACAATGCGTTCAGGGGCTGTGATGCAACCTGGATTGACCATATCTAGACCCACAGCTGGATGAGACATAAGGGAGGACACTCTTGGGGCTGAGAGGTTTGGTGAGGTTGGGTGAGCAAACTCAGACCCTTTAAAATAATAGTGAGTGGTGGCCATCCAATGGGCCCCAAATCTCCAGGTTCAAGGGCATCTTCCTACATCGAAAACATGCATGAGAAACCCAGAAGATGGTACACCGTGTGATGGGGAAAGGTTTCTAAAACGCACCTCATTTCTCATCTCCTTGTGCCCGGGTTCGCTATTCCAGCCGCTTTACTAGCAATCTCCCTACTTGGAGCATCAGCACCTTTAACCTCCTGTTCTGTACAGGTTGCAATTTGTCCTGAGGGTGAACGGGAAGACGTGGAACCAATGAGAGACTAGATCTTGGTGTAGGGACAGGCACAGGTCACTCTATTTTCCCATCAGGAAGAAGAATTAACCACAGGCTCAGCCTGCCCCCCGGAACCAGAACAGGGCCTGAAGCCATCCTGCGCTTTGGCGGCCAGCTCCCTAAAAAGCGAGTTGTAAAATGGAGCTTCAGGGCACTGCAATTCACAAACCTGCAGAGTTATAAATGATAACTCTCGTCCACAAATATATTGAGGGAAGGCAAAGAAGAGGATTTGAAATCAAGGCAGAATTGCAGGAAACAGATTTCAGGAGGTAGATTCGAATCGCCTTTAAAGCACATGAAAAGCGGCAAAACGTTGACAATGATGCCCTTGGCCAAAAAGGGCGTATGCGTTTTTTCCTGAATATATTCAGGAAAAAACGCATACGCCCTTTTTGGCCAACCAAGCAACCTGGAAAGGCAAATCAGCGCTACAAAGAAGACTCGCTTCCCATCGGTCAAAAGGGCCATGCTGAAAAAAGTGTCAAAACCAGAAATGCAGGACAGGCCATGGAGAAATGGGAGCCTTGCTACACTGATGGGCGGGATGTAAATTGCCAACAGCCACTCTGGAGAAGTGTACGGTGTGTCCTTAAACATCTAAACAACACAGCTTAGTGAGCATAGGGCACTTCCACTCATGGGGGTATAAATTGGGAAAATGAAAAATCAGCAAGACACAAGCACCCCAAAGTTTAGGGCTGCCCTGTTGACAAGGACCTCCACTTCATTCCACCTTCAATATCCCAGGAAAGAGAAAAATGGATAAAGGAGTTGTGGTCCTTATGTACAATGGAATATCACTCAGCCATGAAATCAATGTCATAAGGCTAGTAGCAGCATGATGAGTGGATTTAGGTACGACGATTCTAAGTGAAATAAGTCACACAGAAAAGGACACTTCTCATAAGGTATCACTGATAGAGGGAATGTAAAAACCGTTACACTTGAACTGAATTACAAAACAGAACGGAGTCACACATGCAGAAAACACACTATGGCTGCTTAACGGGAAAGGTGAGGTGGGGTGATACATAAAACAAGGGTTTCAAATTAGCTCAGATAGCGTTCCATAAACCCAATATGTAATAGACAAGACCTACTCCTTGCTCAGAGAACTGGACTCAACACGCCCTATTCACCGCACAAGAATATATCTGACTAGTAATAATCTTAAAACCTATGTATTGATATCTCTCTGTTAGTGTGTCAAGTGGGTGTAAAGCGGCATAAACACAGCAATGAAAAGCAGCTAAACCCCATTATAAAAATAAATTACTTTGAAAAACCCATGAAACAAAGACAGTGAAAGAGAGCGAAATTCTTACACAATGCGTTCAGGGGCTGTGATGCAACCTGGATTGACCATATCTAGACCCACAGCTGGATGAGACATAAGGGTGGACACTCTTGAGGCTGAGAGGTTCGGTGAGGTTGGGTGAGCAAACGCAGACCCTTTAAAATAATACTGCGTGGTACCCATCGCATGGGTCCCAAATCTCCAGGTTCAAGGGCATCTTGCTACATCGAAAACATGCATGAGAAACCCAGAAGATGGTACACCGTGTGATGGGGAAAGGTTTCTAAAACGCACCTCATTTCTCATCTCCTTGTGCCCGGGTTCGCCATTCCAGCCGCTTTACTAGCAATCTCCCTACTTGGAGCATCAGCACCTTTAACCTCCTGTTCCGTACAGGTTGCAATTTGTCCTGAGGATGAACGGGAAGACGTGGAACCAATGAGAGACTAGCTCTTGGTGTGGGGACAGGCACAGGTCACTCTATTTTCCCATCAGGAAGAAGAATTAACAACAGGCTCAGCCTGCCCCCCGGAACCAGAACAGGGCCTGAAGCCATCCTGCGCTTTTGCAGCCACCTCCCTAAAAAGCGAGTTGTAAAATGGAGGTTCAGGGCACTGCAATTCACAAACCTGCAGAGTTTTAAATGATAACTCTCGTCCACAAATATATTGAGAGAAGGCAAAGAAGAGGATTTGAAATCAAGGCAGAATTGCAGGAAACAGATTTCAGGAGGTAGATTCGAATCGCCTTTAAAGCACATGAAAAGCGGCAAAACGTTGACAATGATGCCATTGGCCAAAAAGGGCGTATGCGTTTTTTCCTGAATATATTCAGGAAAAAACGCATACGCCCTTTTTGGCCAACCAAGCAACCTGGAAAGGCAAATCACCGCTAAAAAAAGTCTCGCTACCCATTGGTCAAAATGGCCATGCTAAAAAAAGTCTCAAAACCAGAAATGCAGGAAACGCCATGCAGAAATGGGAGCCATGCTACACTGATGGGCGGGATGTAAATTGCCAACAGCCACTCTGGAGAAGTGTACGGAGAGTCCTGAAACGTCTAAAAAGCAAAGCTTAGAGAGCATAGGGCACTTCCACTCATGGGGGTATACATTGGGAAAATTAAAAATCAGCAAGACACAAGCACCACAAAGTTTAGCGCTGCTCTCTTGACAAGGACCTCGACTTCATTCCACCTTCAATATCCCAGGAAAGAGAAAAATGGATAAACAAGTTGTGGTCCTTATATACAATGGAATATCACTCAGCCATGAAATCAATGTCATAAGGCTAGTAGCAGCATGATGAGTGGATTTAGGTACGACGATTCTAAGTGAAATAAGTCACACAGAAAAGGACACTTCTCATAAGGTATCACTTATAGAGGGAATGTCAAAACCGTTACACTTGAACTGAATTACAAAACAGAACAGAGTCACACATGCAGAAAACACACTATGGCTGCTTAACGGGAAAGGTGAGGTGGGGTGATACATAAAACAAGGGTTTCAAATTAGCTCAGATACCGTTCCATAAACCCAATATGTAATAGACAAGACCTACTCCTTGCTCAGAGAACTGGTCTCAACACGCCCTATTCACCGCACAAGAATATATCTGACTAGTAATAATCTTAAAACCTATGTATTGATATCTCTCTGTTAGTGTGTCAAGTGGGTGTAAAGCGGCATAAACACAGCAATGAAAAGCAGCTAAACCCCATTATAAAAATAAATGACTTTGAAAAACCCATGAAACAAAGACAGTGAAAGAGAGCGAAATTCTTACACAATGCGTTCAGGGGCTGTGATGCAACCTGGATTGACCATATCTAGACCCACAGCTGGATGAGACATAAGGGTGGACACTCTTGAGGCTGAGAGGTTTGGTGAGGTTGGGTGAGCAAACGCAGACCCTTTAAAATAATACTGCGTTGTACCCATCGCATGGGTCCCAAATCTCCAGGTTCAAGGGCATCTTGCTACATCGAAAACATGCATGAGAAACCCAGAAGATGGTACACCGTGTGATGGGGAAAGGTTTCTAAAACGCACCTCATTTCTCATCTCCTTGTGCCCGGGTTCGCCATTCCAGCCGCTTTACTAGCAATCTCCCTCCTTGGAGCATCAGCACCTTTAACCTCCTGTTCCGTACAGGTTGCAATTTGTCCTGAGGGTGAACGGGAAGACGTGGAACCAATGAGAGACTAGATCTTGGTGTAGGGACATGCAGAGGTCACTCTATTTTCCCATCAGGAAGAAGAATTAACCACAGGCTCAGCCTGCCCCCCGGAACCAGAACAGGGCCTGAAGCCACCCTGCGCTTTTGCGGCCATCTCTCAAAAAGACGAGTTGTAAAATGGAGCTTCAGGGCACTGCAATTCACAAACCTGCAGAGTTATAAATGATAACTCTCGTCCACAAATATATTGAGGGAAGGCAAAGAAGAGGATTTGAAATCAAGGCAGAATTGCAGGAAACAGATTTCAGGAGGTAGATTCGAATCGCCTTTAAAACACATGAAAAGCGGCAAAACGTTGACAATGATGCCCTTGGCCAAAAAGGGCGTATGCGTTTTTTCCTGAATATATTCAGGAAAAAACGCATACGCCCTTTTTGGCCAACCAAGCAACCTGGAAAGGCAAATCAGTGCTACAAAGAAGTCTCGCTTCCCATCGGTCAAAAGGACCATGGTGAAAAAAGTGTCAAAACCAGAAATGCAGGACAGGCCATGGAGAAATGGGAGCCTTGCTACACTGATGGGCGGGATGTAAATTGCCAACAGCCACTCTGGAGAAGTGTACGGAGAGTCCTGAAACGTCTAAAAAGCAAAGCTTAGAGAGCATAGGGCACTTCCACTCATGGGGGTATACATTGGGAAAATTAAAAATCAGCAAGACACAAGCACCGCAAAGTTTAGGGCTGCTCTCTTGACAAGGACCTCGACTTCATTCCACCTTCAATATCCCAGGAAAGAGAAAAATGGATAAAGAAGTTGTGGTCCTTATATACAATGGAATATCACTCAGCCATGAAATCAATGTCATAAGGCTAGTAGCAGCATGATGAGTGGATTTAGGTACGACGATTCTAAGTGAAATAAGTCACACAGAAAAGGACACTTCTCATAATGTATCACTTATAGAGGGAATGTAAAAACCGTTACACTTGAACTGAATTACAAAACAGAACAGAGTCACACATGCAGAAAACACACTATGGCTGCTTAACGGGAAAGGTGAGGTGGGGTGATACATAAAACAAGGGTTTTAAATTAGCTCAGATAGCGTTCCATAAACCCAATATGTAATAGACAAGACCTACTCCTTGCTCAGAGAACTGGACTCAACACGCCCTATTCACCGCACAAGAATATATCTGACTAGTAATAATCTTAAAACCTATGTATTGATATCTCTCTGTTAGTGTGTCAAGTGGGTGTAAAGCGGCATAAACACAGCAGTGAAAAGCAGCTAAACCCCATTATAAACATAAATTATTTTGAAAAACCCATGAAACAAAGACAGTGAAAGAGAGTGAAATTCTTACACAATGCGTTCAGGGGCTGTGATGCAACCTGGATTGACCATATCTAGACCCACAGCTGGATGAGACATAAGGGTGGACACTCTTGAGGCTGAGAGGTTTGGTGAGGTTGGGTGAGCAAACGCAGACCCTTTAAAATAATACTGCGTGGTACCCATCGCATGGGTCCCAAATCTCCAGGTTCAAGGGCATCTTGCTACATCGAAAACATGCATGAGAAACCCAGAAGATGGTACACCGTGTGATGGGGAAAGGTTTCTAAAACGCACCTCATTTCTCATCTCCTTGTGCCCGGGTTCGCTATTCCAGCCGCTTTACTAGCAATCTCCCTACTTGGAGCATCAGCACCTTTAACCTCCTGTTCCGTACAGGTTGCAATTTGTCCTGAGGGTGAACGGGAAGACGTGGAACCAATGAGAGACTAGATCTTGGTGTAGGGACATGCAGAGGTCACTCTATTTTCCCATCAGGAAGAAGAATTAACCACAGGCTCAGCCTGCCCCCCGGAACCAGAACAGGGCCTGAAGCCATCCTGCGCTTTGGCGGCCAGCTCCCAAAAAAGCGAGTTGTAAAATGGAGCTTCAGGGCACTGCAATTCACAAACCTGCAGAGTTATAAATGATAACTCTCGTCCACAAATATATTGAGGGAAGGCAAAGAAGAGGATTTGAAATCAAGGCAGAATTGCAGGAAACAGATTTCAGGAGGTAGATTCGAATCGCCTTTAAAGCACATGAAAAGCGGCAAAACGTTGACAATGATGCCCTTGGCCAAAAAGGGCGTATGCGTTTTTTCCTGAATATATTCAGGAAAAAACGCATACGCCCTTTTTGGCCATCCAAGCAACCTGGAAAGGCAAATCAGCGCTACAAAGAAGACTCACTTCCCATCGGTCAAAAGGGCCATGCTGAAAAAAGTGTCAAAAACAGAAATGCAGGACAGGCCATGGAGAAATGGGAGCCTTGCTACACTGATGGGCGGGATGTAAATTGCCAACAGCCACTCTGGAGAAGTGTACGGTGTGTCCTTAAACATCTAAACAACACAGCTTAGTGAGCATAGGGCACTTCCACTCATGGGGGTATAAATTGGGAAAATGAAAAATCAGCAAGACACAAGCACCCCAAAGTTTAGGGCTGCCCTGTTGACAAGGACCTCCACTTCATTCCACCTTCAATATCCCAGGAAAGAGAAAAATGGATAAAGGAGTTGTGGTCCTTATGTACAATGGAATATCACTCAGCCATGAAATCAATGTCATAAGGCTAGTAGCAGCATGATGAGTGGATTTAGGTACGACGATTCTAAGTGAAATAAGTCACACAGAAAAGGACACTTCTCATAATGTATCACTTATAGAGGGAATGTAAAAACCGTTACACTTGAACTGAATTACAAAACAGAACGGAGTCACACATGCAGAAAACACACTATGGCTGCTTAACGGGAAAGGTGAGGTGGGGTGATACATAAAACAAGGGTTTCAAATTAGCTCAGATACCGTTCCATAAACCCAATATGTAATAGACAAGACCTACTCCTTGCTCAGAGAACTGGACTCAACACGCCCTATTCACCGCACGAGAATATATCTGACTAGTAATAATCTTAAAACCTATGTATTGATATCTCTCTGTTAGTGTGTCAAGTGGGTGTAAAGCGGCATAAACACAGCAGTGAAAAGCAGCTAAACCCCATTATAAAAATAAATTACTTTTACAAACCCATGAAACAAAGACAGTGAAAGAGAGCGAAATTCTTACACAATGCGTTCAGGGGCTGTGATGCAACCTGGATTGACCATATCTAGACCCACAGCTGGATGAGACATAAGGGTGGACACTCTTGGGGCTGAGAGGTTTGGTGAGGTTGGGTGAGCAAACGCAGACCCTTTAAAGTAATACTGCGTGGTACCCATCGCATGGGTCCCAAATCTCCAGGTTCAAGGGCATCTTGCTACATCGAAAACATGCATGAGAAACCCAGAAGATGGTACACCGTGTGATGGGGAAAGGTTTCTAAAACGCACCTCATTTCTCATCTCCTTGTGCCCGGGTTCGCTATTCCAGCCGCTTTACTAGCAATCTCCCTACTTGGAGCATCAGCACCTTTAACCTCCTGTTCTGTACAGGTTGCAATTTGTCCTGAGGGTGAACGGGAAGACGTGGAACCAATGAGAGACTAGATCTTGGTGTAGGAACAGGCACAGGTCACTCTATTTTCCCATCAGGAAGAAGAATTAACCACAGGCTCAGCCTGCCCCCCGGAACCAGAACAGGGCCTGAAGCCATCCTGCGCTTTGGCGGCCAGCTCCCTAAAAAGCGAGTTGTAAAATGGAGCTTCAGGGCACTGCAATTCACAAACCTGCAGAGTTATAAATGATAACTCTCGTCCACAAATATATTGAGGGAAGGCAAAGAAGAGGATTTGAAATCAAGGCAGAATTGCAGGAAACAGATTTCAGGAGGTAGATTCGAATCGCCTTTAAAGCACATGAAAAGCGGCAAAACGTTGACAATGATGCCCTTGGCCAAAAAGGGCGTATGCGTTTTTTCCTGAATATATTCAGGAAAAAACGCATACGCCCTTTTTGGCCAACCAAGCAACCTGGAAAGGCAAATCAGTGCTACAAAGAAGTCTCGCTTCCCATCGGTCAAAAGGACCATGGTGAAAAAAGTGTCAAAACCAGAAATGCAGGACAGGCCATGGAGAAATGGGAGCCTTGCTACACTGATGGGCGGGATGTAAATTGCCAACAGCCACTCTGGAGAAGTGTACGGAGAGTCCTGAAACGTCTAAAAAGCAAAGCTTAGAGAGCATAGGGCACTTCCACTCATGGGGGTATACATTGGGAAAATTAAAAATCAGCAAGACACAAGCACCGCAAAGTTTAGGGCTGCTCTCTTGACAAGGACCTCGACTTCATTCCACCTTCAATATCCCAGGAAAGAGAAAAATGGATAAAGAAGTTGTGGTCCTTATATACAATGGAATATCACTCAGCCATGAAATCAATGTCATAAGGCTAGTAGCAGCATGATGAGTGGATTTAGGTACGACGATTCTAAGTGAAATAAGTCACACAGAAAAGGACACTTCTCATAATGTATCACTTATAGAGGGAATGTAAAAACCGTTACACTTGAACTGAATTACAAAACAGAACAGAGTCACACATGCAGAAAACACACTATGGCTGCTTAACGGGAAAGGTGAGGTGGGGTGATACATAAAACAAGGGTTTTAAATTAGCTCAGATAGCGTTCCATAAACCCAATATGTAATAGACAAGACCTACTCCTTGCTCAGAGAACTGGACTCAACACGCCCTATTCACCGCACAAGAATATATCTGACTAGTAATAATCTTAAAACCTATGTATTGATATCTCTCTGTTAGTGTGTCAAGTGGGTGTAAAGCGGCATAAACACAGCAGTGAAAAGCAGCTAAACCCCATTATAAACATAAATTATTTTGAAAAACCCATGAAACAAAGACAGTGAAAGAGAGCGAAATTCTTACACAATGCGTTCAGGGGCTGTGATGCAACCTGGATTGACCATATCTAGACCCACAGCTGGATGAGACATAAGGGTGGACACTCTTGAGGCTGAGAGGTTTGGTGAGGTTGGGTGAGCAAACGCAGACCCTTTAAAATAATACTGCGTGGTACCCATCGCATGGGTCCCAAATCTCCAGGTTCAAGGGCATCTTGCTACATCGAAAACATGCATGAGAAACCCAGAAGATGGTACACCGTGTGATGGGGAAAGGTTTCTAAAACGCACCTCATTTCTCATCTCCTTGTGCCCGGGTTCGCTATTCCAGCCGCTTTACTAGCAATCTCCCTACTTGGAGCATCAGCACCTTTAACCTCCTGTTCCGTACAGGTTGCAATTTGTCCTGAGGGTGAACGGGAAGACGTGGAACCAATGAGAGACTAGATCTTGGTGTAGGGACAGGCACAGGTAACTCTATTTTCCCATCAGGAAGAAGAATTAACCACAGGCTCAGCCTGCCCCCCGGAACCAGAACAGGGCCTGAAGCCATCCTGCGCTTTGGCGGCCAGCTCCCAAAAAAGCGAGTTGTAAAATGGAGCTTCAGGGCACTGCAATTCACAAACCTGCAGAGTTATAAATGATAACTCTCGTCCACAAATATATTGAGGGAAGGCAAAGAAGAGGATTTGAAATCAAGGCAGAATTGCAGGCAACAGATTTCAGGAGGTAGATTCGAATCGCCTTTAAAGCACATGAAAAGCGGCAAAACGTTGACAATGATGCCCTTGGCCAAAAAGGGCGTATGCGTTTTTTCCTGAATATATTCAGGAAAAAACGCATACGCCCTTTTTGGCCATCCAAGCAACCTGGAAAGGCAAATCAGCGCTACAAAGAAGACTCACTTCCCATCGGTCAAAAGGGCCATGCTGAAAAAAGTCTCAAAAACAGAAATGCAGGACAGGCCATGGAGAAATGGGAGCCTTGCTACACTGATGGGCGGGATGTAAATTGCCAACAGCCACTCTGGAGAAGTGTACGGTGTGTCCTTAAACATCTAAACAACACAGCTTAGTGAGCATAGGGCACTTCCACTCATGGGGGTATAAATTGGGAAAATGAAAAATCAGCAAGACACAAGCACCCCAAAGTTTAGGGCTGCCCTGTTGACAAGGACCTCCACTTCATTCCACCTTCAATATCCCAGGAAAGAGAAAAATGGATAAAGGAGTTGTGGTCCTTATGTACAATGGAATATCACTCAGCCATGAAATCAATGTCATAAGGCTAGTAGCAGCATGATGAGTGGATTTAGGTACGACGATTCTAAGTGAAATAAGTCACACAGAAAAGGACACTTCTCATAAGGTATCAGTGATAGAGGGAATGTAAAAACCGTTACACTTGAACTGAATTACAAAACAGAACGGAGTCACACATGCAGAAAACACACTATGGCTGCTTAACGGGAAAGGTGAGGTGGGGTGATACATAAAACAAGGGTTTCAAATTAGCTCAGATACCGTTCCATAAACCCAATATGTAATAGACAAGACCTACTCCTTGCTCAGAGAACTGGACTCAACACGCCCTATTCACCGCACGAGAATATATCTGACTAGTAATAATCTTAAAACCTATGTATTGATATCTCTCTGTTAGTGTGTCAAGTGGGTGTAAAGCGGCATAAACACAGCAGTGAAAAGCAGCTAAACCCCATTATAAAAATAAATTACTTTTACAAACCCATGAAACAAAGACAGTGAAAGAGAGCGAAATTCTTACACAATGCGTTCAGGGGCTGTGATGCAACCTGGATTGACCATATCTAGACCCACAGCTGGATGAGACATAAGGGTGGACACTCTTGGGGCTGAGAGGTTTGGTGAGGTTGGGTGAGCAAACGCAGACCCTTTAAAGTAATACTGCGTGGTACCCATCGCATGGGTCCCAAATCTCCAGGTTCAAGGGCATCTTGCTACATCGAAAACATGCATGAGAAACCCAGAAGATGGTACACCGTGTGATGGGGAAAGGTTTCTAAAACGCACCTCATTTCTCATCTCCTTGTGCCCGGGTTCGCTATTCCAGCCGCTTTACTAGCAATCTCCCTACTTGGAGCATCAGCACCTTTAACCTCCTGTTCTGTACAGGTTGCAATTTGTCCTGAGGGTGAACGGGAAGACGTGGAACCAATGAGAGACTAGATCTTGGTGTAGGAACAGGCACAGGTCACTCTATTTTCCCATCAGGAAGAAGAATTAACCACAGGCTCAGCCTGCCCCCCGGAACCAGAACAGGGCCTGAAGCCATCCTGCGCTTTGGCGGCCAGCTCCCTAAAAAGCGAGTTGTAAAATGGAGCTTCAGGGCACTGCAATTCACAAACCTGCAGAGTTATAAATGATAACTCTCGTCCACAAATATATTGAGGGAAGGCAAAGAAGAGGATTTGAAATCAAGGCAGAATTGCAGGAAACAGATTTCAGGAGGTAGATTCGAATCGCCTTTAAAGCACATGAAAAGCGGCAAAACGTTGACAATGATGCCCTTGGCCAAAAAGGGCGTATGCGTTTTTTCCTGAATATATTCAGGAAAAAACGCATACGCCCTTTTTGGCCAACCAAGCAACCTGGAAAGGCAAATCAGCGCTACAAAGAAGACTCGCTTCCCATCGGTCAAAAGGGCCATGCTGAAAAAAGTGTCAAAACCAGAAATGCAGGACAGGCCATGGAGAAATGGGAGCCTTGCTACACTGATGGGCGGGATGTAAATTGCCAACAGCCACTCTGGAGAAGTGTACGGTGTGTCCTTAAACATCTAAACAACACAGCTTAGTGAGCATAGGGCACTTCCACTCATGGGGGTATAAATTGGGAAAATGAAAAATCAGCAAGACACAAGCACCCCAAAGTTTAGGGCTGCCCTGTTGACAAGCACCTCCACTTCATTCCACCTTCAATATCCCAGGAAAGAGAAAAATGGATAAAGGAGTTGTGGTCCTTATGTACAATGGAATATCACTCAGCCATGAAATCAATGTCATAAGGCTAGTAGCAGCATGATGAGTGGATTTAGGTACGACGATTCTAAGTGAAATAAGTCACACAGAAAAGGACACTTCTCATAAGGTATCAGTGATAGAGGGAATGTAAAAACCGTTACACTTGAACTGAATTACAAAACAGAACGGAGTCACACATGCAGAAAACACACTATGGCTGCTTAACGGGAAAGGTGAGGTGGGGTGATACATAAAACAAGGGTTTCAAATTAGCTCAGATACCGTTCCATAAACCCAATATGTAATAGACAAGACCTACTCCTTGCTCAGAGAACTGGACTCAACACGCCCTATTCACCGCACAAGAATATATCTGACTAGTAATAATCTTAAAACCTATGTATTGATATCTCTCTGTTAGTGTGTCAAGTGGGTGTAAAGCGGCATAAACACAGCAATGAAAAGCAGCTAAACCCCATTATAAAAATAAATTACTTTGAAAAACCCATGAAACAAAGACAGTGAAAGAGAGCGAAATTCTTACACAATGCGTTCAGGGGCTGTGATGCAACCTGGATTGACCATATCTAGACCCACAGCTGGATGAGACATAAGGGTGGACACTCTTGAGGCTGAGAGGTTTGGTGAGGTTGGGTGAGCAAACGCAGACCGTTTAAAATAATACTGCGTGGTACCCATCGCATGGGTCCCAAATCTCCAGGTTCAAGGGCATCTTGCTACATCGAAAACATGCATGAGAAACCCAGAAGATGGTACACCGTGTGATGGGGAAAGGTTTCTAAAACGCACCTCATTTCTCATCTCCTTGTGCCCGGGTTCGCTATTCCAGCCGCTTTACTAGCAATCTCCCTACTTGGAGCATCAGCACCTTTAACCTCCTGTTCCGTACAGGTTGCAATTTGTCCTGAGGGTGAACGGGAAGACGTGGAACCAATGAGAGACTAGATCTTGGTGTAGGGACAGGCACAGGTAACTCTATTTTCCCATCAGGAAGAAGAATTAACCACAGGCTCAGCCTGCCCCCCGGAACCAGAACAGGGCCTGAAGCCATCCTGCGCTTTGGCGGCCAGCTCCCTAAAAAGCGAGTTGTAAAATGGAGCTTCAGGGCACTGCAATTCACAAACCTGCAGAGTTATAAATGATAACTCTCGTCCACAAATATATTGAGGGAAGGCAAAGAAGAGGATTTGAAATCAAGGCAGAATTGCAGGCAACAGATTTCAGGAGGTAGATTCGAATCGCCTTTAAAGCACATGAAAAGCGGCAAAACGTTGACAATGATGCACTTGGCCAAAAAGGGCGTATGCGTTTTTTCCTGAATATATTCAGGAAAAAACGCATACGCCCTTTTTGGCCATCCAAGCAACCTGGAAAGGCAAATCAGCGCTACAAAGAAGACTCACTTCCCATCGGTCAAAAGGGCCATGCTGAAAAAAGTCTCAAAACCAGAAATGCAGGACAGGCCATGGAGAAATGGGAGCCTTGCTACACTGAAGGGCGGGATGTAAATTGCCAACAGCCACTCTGGAGAAGTGTACGGTGTGTCCTTAAACATCTAAACAACACAGCTTAGTGAGCATAGGGCACTTCCACTCATGGGGGTATAAATTGGGAAAATGAAAAATCAGCAAGACACAAGCACCCCAAAGTTTAGGGCTGCCCTGTTGACAAGGACCTCCACTTCATTCCACCTTCAATATCCCAGGAAAGAGAAAAATGGATAAAGGAGTTGTGGTCCTTATGTACAATGGAATATCACTCAGCCATGAAATCAATGTCATAAGGCTAGTAGCAGCATGATGAGTGGATTTAGGTACGACGATTCTAAGTGAAATAAGTCACACAGAAAAGGACACTTCTCATAAGGTATCAGTGATAGAGGGAATGTAAAAACCGTTACACTTGAACTGAATTACAAAACAGAACGGAGTCACACATGCAGAAAACACACTATGGCTGCTTAACGGGAAAGGTGAGGTGGGGTGATACATAAAACAAGGGTTTCAAATTAGCTCAGATACCGTTCCATAAACCCAATATGTAATAGACAAGACCTACTCCTTGCTCAGAGAACTGGACTCAACACGCCCTATTCACCGCACGAGAATATATCTGACTAGTAATAATCTTAAAACCTATGTATTGATATCTCTCTGTTAGTGTGTCAAGTGGGTGTAAAGCGGCATAAACACAGCAGTGAAAAGCAGCTAAACCCCATTATAAAAATAAATTACTTTTACAAACCCATGAAACAAAGACAGTGAAAGAGAGCGAAATTCTTACACAATGCGTTCAGGGGCTGTGATGCAACCTGGATTGACCATATCTAGACCCACAGCTGGATGAGACATAAGGGTGGACACTCTTGGGGCTGAGAGGTTTGGTGAGGTTGGGTGAGCAAACGCAGACCCTTTAAAGTAATACTGCGTGGTACCCATCGCATGGGTCCCAAATCTCCAGGTTCAAGGGCATCTTCCTACATCGAAAACATGCATGAGAAACCCAGAAGATGGTACACCGTGTGATGGGGAAAGGTTTCTAAAACGCACCTCATTTCTCATCTCCTTGTGCCCGGGTTCGCTATTCCAGCCGCTTTACTAGCAATCTCCCTACTTGGAGCATCAGCACCTTTAACCTCCTGTTCTGTACAGGTTGCAATTTGTCCTGAGGGTGAACGGGAAGACGTGGAACCAATGAGAGACTAGATCTTGGTGTAGGAACAGGCACAGGTCACTCTATTTTCCCATCAGGAAGAAGAATTAACCACAGGCTCAGCCTGCCCCCCGGAACCAGAACAGGGCCTGAAGCCATCCTGCGCTTTGGCGGCCAGCTCCCTAAAAAGCGAGTTGTAAAATGGAGCTTCAGGGCACTGCAATTCACAAACCTGCAGAGTTATAAATGATAACTCTCGTCCACAAATATATTGAGGGAAGGCAAAGAAGAGGATTTGAAATCAAGGCAGAATTGCAGGAAACAGATTTCAGGAGGTAGATTCGAATCGCCTTTAAAGCACATGAAAAGCGGCAAAACGTTGACAATGATGCCCTTGGCCAAAAAGGGCGTATGCGTTTTTTCCTGAATATATTCAGGAAAAAACGCATACGCCCTTTTTGGCCAACCAAGCAACCTGGAAAGGCAAATCAGTGCTACAAAGAAGTCTCGCTTCCCATCGGTCAAAAGGACCATGGTGAAAAAAGTGTCAAAACCAGAAATGCAGGACAGGCCATGGAGAAATGGGAGCCTTGCTACACTGATGGGCGGGATGTAAATTGCCAACAGCCACTCTGGAGAAGTGTACGGAGAGTCCTGAAACGTCTAAAAAGCAAAGCTTAGAGAGCATAGGGCACTTCCACTCATGGGGGTATACATTGGGAAAATTAAAAATCAGCAAGACACAAGCACCGCAAAGTTTAGGGCTGCTCTCTTGACAAGGACCTCGACTTCATTCCACCTTCAATATCCCAGGAAAGAGAAAAATGGATAAAGAAGTTGTGGTCCTTATATACAATGGAATATCACTCAGCCATGAAATCAATGTCATAAGGCTAGTAGCAGCATGATGAGTGGATTTAGGTACGACGATTCTAAGTGAAATAAGTCACACAGAAAAGGACACTTCTCATAATGTATCACTTATAGAGGGAATGTAAAAACCGTTACACTTGAACTGAATTACAAAACAGAACAGAGTCACACATGCAGAAAACACACTATGGCTGCTTAACGGGAAAGGTGAGGTGGGGTGATACATAAAACAAGGGTTTTAAATTAGCTCAGATAGCGTTCCATAAACCCAATATGTAATAGACAAGACCTACTCCTTGCTCAGAGAACTGGACTCAACACGCCCTATTCACCGCACAAGAATATATCTGACTAGTAATAATCTTAAAACCTATGTATTGATATCTCTCTGTTAGTGTGTCAAGTGGGTGTAAAGCGGCATAAACACAGCAGTGAAAAGCAGCTAAACCCCATTATAAACATAAATTATTTTGAAAAACCCATGAAACAAAGACAGTGAAAGAGAGCGAAATTCTTACACAATGCGTTCAGGGGCTGTGATGCAACCTGGATTGACCATATCTAGACCCACAGCTGGATGAGACATAAGGGTGGACACTCTTGAGGCTGAGAGGTTTGGTGAGGTTGGGTGAGCAAACGCAGACCCTTTAAAATAATACTGCGTGGTACCCATCGCATGGGTCCCAAATCTCCAGGTTCAAGGGCATCTTGCTACATCGAAAACATGCATGAGAAACCCAGAAGATGGTACACCGTGTGATGGGGAAAGGTTTCTAAAACGCACCTCATTTCTCATCTCCTTGTGCCCGGGTTCGCTATTCCAGCCGCTTTACTAGCAATCTCCCTACTTGGAGCATCAGCACCTTTAACCTCCTGTTCCGTACAGGTTGCAATTTGTCCTGAGGGTGAACGGGAAGACGTGGAACCAATGAGAGACTAGATCTTGGTGTAGGGACAGGCACAGGTAACTCTATTTTCCCATCAGGAAGAAGAATTAACCACAGGCTCAGCCTGCCCCCCGGAACCAGAACAGGGCCTGAAGCCATCCTGCGCTTTGGCGGCCAGCTCCCAAAAAAGCGAGTTGTAAAATGGAGCTTCAGGGCACTGCAATTCACAAACCTGCAGAGTTATAAATGATAACTCTCGTCCACAAATATATTGAGGGAAGGCAAAGAAGAGGATTTGAAATCAAGGCAGAATTGCAGGCAACAGATTTCAGGAGGTAGATTCGAATCGCCTTTAAAGCACATGAAAAGCGGCAAAACGTTGACAATGATGCCCTTGGCCAAAAAGGGCGTATGCGTTTTTTCCTGAATATATTCAGGAAAAAACGCATACGCCCTTTTTGGCCATCCAAGCAACCTGGAAAGGCAAATCAGCGCTACAAAGAAGACTCACTTCCCATCGGTCAAAAGGGCCATGCTGAAAAAAGTCTCAAAAACAGAAATGCAGGACAGGCCATGGAGAAATGGGAGCCTTGCTACACTGATGGGCGGGATGTAAATTGCCAACAGCCACTCTGGAGAAGTGTACGGTGTGTCCTTAAACATCTAAACAACACAGCTTAGTGAGCATAGGGCACTTCCACTCATGGGGGTATAAATTGGGAAAATGAAAAATCAGCAAGACACAAGCACCCCAAAGTTTAGGGCTGCCCTGTTGACAAGGACCTCCACTTCATTCCACCTTCAATATCCCAGGAAAGAGAAAAATGGATAAAGGAGTTGTGGTCCTTATGTACAATGGAATATCACTCAGCCATGAAATCAATGTCATAAGGCTAGTAGCAGCATGATGAGTGGATTTAGGTACGACGATTCTAAGTGAAATAAGTCACACAGAAAAGGACACTTCTCATAAGGTATCAGTGATAGAGGGAATGTAAAAACCGTTACACTTGAACTGAATTACAAAACAGAACGGAGTCACACATGCAGAAAACACACTATGGCTGCTTAACGGGAAAGGTGAGGTGGGGTGATACATAAAACAAGGGTTTCAAATTAGCTCAGATACCGTTCCATAAACCCAATATGTAATAGACAAGACCTACTCCTTGCTCAGAGAACTGGACTCAACACGCCCTATTCACCGCACGAGAATATATCTGACTAGTAATAATCTTAAAACCTATGTATTGATATCTCTCTGTTAGTGTGTCAAGTGGGTGTAAAGCGGCATAAACACAGCAGTGAAAAGCAGCTAAACCCCATTATAAAAATAAATTACTTTTACAAACCCATGAAACAAAGACAGTGAAAGAGAGCGAAATTCTTACACAATGCGTTCAGGGGCTGTGATGCAACCTGGATTGACCATATCTAGACCCACAGCTGGATGAGACATAAGGGTGGACACTCTTGGGGCTGAGAGGTTTGGTGAGGTTGGGTGAGCAAACGCAGACCCTTTAAAGTAATACTGCGTGGTACCCATCGCATGGGTCCCAAATCTGCAGGTTCAAGGGCATGTTGCTACATCGAAAACATGCATGAGAAACCCAGAAGATGGTACACCGTGTGATGGGGAAAGGTTTCTAAAACGCACCTCATTTCTCATCTCCTTGTGCCCGGGTTCGCTATTCCAGCCGCTTTACTAGCAATCTCCCTACTTGGAGCATCAGCACCTTTAACCTCCTATTCTGTACAGGTTGCAATTTGTCCTGAGGGTGAACGGGAAGACGTGGAACCAATGAGAGACTAGATCTTGGTGTAGGAACAGGCACAGGTCACTCTATTTTCCCATCAGGAAGAAGAATTAACCACAGGCTCAGCCTGCCCCCCGGAACCAGAACAGGGCCTGAAGCCATCCTGCGCTTTGGCGGCCAGCTCCCTAAAAAGCGAGTTGTAAAATGGAGCTTCAGGGCACTGCAATTCACAAACCTGCAGAGTTATAAATGATAACTCTCGTCCACAAATATATTGAGGGAAGGCAAAGAAGAGGATTTGAAATCAAGGCAGAATTGCAGGAAACAGATTTCAGGAGGTAGATTCGAATCGCCTTTAAAGCACATGAAAAGCGGCAAAACGTTGACAATGATGCCCTTGGCCAAAAAGGGCGTATGCGTTTTTTCCTGAATATATTCAGGAAAAAACGCATACGCCCTTTTTGGCCAACCAAGCAACCTGGAAAGGCAAATCAGCGCTACAAAGAAGACTCGCTTCCCATCGGTCAAAAGGGCCATGCTGAAAAAAGTGTCAAAACCAGAAATGCAGGACAGGCCATGGAGAAATGGGAGCCTTGCTACACTGATGGGCGGGATGTAAATTGCCAACAGCCACTCTGGAGAAGTGTACGGTGTGTCCTTAAACATCTAAACAACACAGCTTAGTGAGCATAGGGCACTTCCACTCATGGGGGTATAAATTGGGAAAATGAAAAATCAGCAAGACACAAGCACCCCAAAGTTTAGGGCTGCCCTGTTGACAAGCACCTCCACTTCATTCCACCTTCAATATCCCAGGAAAGAGAAAAATGGATAAAGGAGTTGTGGTCCTTATGTACAATGGAATATCACTCAGCCATGAAATCAATGTCATAAGGCTAGTAGCAGCATGATGAGTGGATTTAGGTACGACGATTCTAAGTGAAATAAGTCACACAGAAAAGGACACTTCTCATAAGGTATCAGTGATAGAGGGAATGTAAAAACCGTTACACTTGAACTGAATTACAAAACAGAACGGAGTCACACATGCAGAAAACACACTATGGCTGCTTAACGGGAAAGGTGAGGTGGGGTGATACATAAAACAAGGGTTTCAAATTAGCTCAGATACCGTTCCATAAACCCAATATGTAATAGACAAGACCTACTCCTTGCTCAGAGAACTGGACTCAACACGCCCTATTCACCGCACAAGAATATATCTGACTAGTAATAATCTTAAAACCTATGTATTGATATCTCTCTGTTAGTGTGTCAAGTGGGTGTAAAGCGGCATAAACACAGCAATGAAAAGCAGCTAAACCCCATTATAAAAATAAATTACTTTGAAAAACCCATGAAACAAAGACAGTGAAAGAGAGCGAAATTCTTACACAATGCGTTCAGGGGCTGTGATGCAACCTGGATTGACCATATCTAGACCCACAGCTGGATGAGACATAAGGGTGGACACTCTTGAGGCTGAGAGGTTTGGTGAGGTTGGGTGAGCAAACGCAGACCGTTTAAAATAATACTGCGTGGTACCCATCGCATGGGTCCCAAATCTCCAGGTTCAAGGGCATCTTGCTACATCGAAAACATGCATGAGAAACCCAGAAGATGGTACACCGTGTGATGGGGAAAGGTTTCTAAAACGCACCTCATTTCTCATCTCCTTGTGCCCGGGTTCGCTATTCCAGCCGCTTTACTAGCAATCTCCCTACTTGGAGCATCAGCACCTTTAACCTCCTGTTCCGTACAGGTTGCAATTTGTCCTGAGGGTGAACGGGAAGACGTGGAACCAATGAGAGACTAGATCTTGGTGTAGGGACAGGCACAGGTAACTCTATTTTCCCATCAGGAAGAAGAATTAACCACAGGCTCAGCCTGCCCCCCGGAACCAGAACAGGGCCTGAAGCCATCCTGCGCTTTGGCGGCCAGCTCCCTAAAAAGCGAGTTGTAAAATGGAGCTTCAGGGCACTGCAATTCACAAACCTGCAGAGTTATAAATGATAACTCTCGTCCACAAATATATTGAGGGAAGGCAAAGAAGAGGATTTGAAATCAAGGCAGAATTGCAGGCAACAGATTTCAGGAGGTAGATTCGAATCGCCTTTAAAGCACATGAAAAGCGGCAAAACGTTGACAATGATGCCCTTGGCCAAAAAGGGCGTATGCGTTTTTTCCTGAATATATTCAGGAAAAAACGCATACGCCCTTTTTGGCCATCCAAGCAACCTGGAAAGGCAAATCAGCGCTACAAAGAAGACTCACTTCCCATCGGTCAAAAGGGCCATGCTGAAAAAAGTCTCAAAACCAGAAATGCAGGACAGGCCATGGAGAAATGGGAGCCTTGCTACACTGAAGGGCGGGATGTAAATTGCCAACAGCCACTCTGGAGAAGTGTACGGTGTGTCCTTAAACATCTAAACAACACAGCTTAGTGAGCATAGGGCACTTCCACTCATGGGGGTATAAATTGGGAAAATTAAAAATCAGCAAGACACAAGCACCCCAAAGTTTAGGGCTGCCCTGTTGACAAGGACCTCCACTTCATTCCACCTTCAATATCCCAGGAAAGAGAAAAATGGATAAAGGAGTTGTGGTCCTTATGTACAATGGAATATCACTCAGCCATGAAATCAATGTCATAAGGCTAGTAGCAGCATGATGAGTGGATTTAGGTACGACGATTCTAAGTGAAATAAGTCACACAGAAAAGGACACTTCTCATAAGGTATCACTGATAGAGGGAATGTAAAAACCGTTACACTTGAACTGAATTACAAAACAGAACGGAGTCACACATGCAGAAAACACACTATGGCTGCTTAACGGGAAAGGTGAGGTGGGGTGATACATAAAACAAGGGTTTCAAATTAGCTCAGATAGCGTTCCATAAACCCAATATGTAATAGACAAGACCTACTCCTTGCTCAGAGAACTGGACTCAACACGCCCTATTCACCGCACAAGAATATATCTGACTAGTAATAATCTTAAAACCTATGTATTGATATCTCTCTGTTAGTGTGTCAAGTGGGTGTAAAGCGGCATAAACACAGCAGTGAAAAGCAGCTAAACCCCATTATAAAAATAAATTACTTTTACAAACCCATGAAACAAAGACAGTGAAAGAGAGCGAAATTCTTACACAATGCGTTCAGGGGCTGTGATGCAACCTGGATTGACCATATCTAGACCCACAGCTGGATGAGACATAAGGGTGGACACTCTTGGGGCTGAGAGGTTTGGTGAGGTTGGGTGAGCAAACGCAGACCCTTTAAAGTAATACTGCGTGGTACCCATCGCATGGGTCCCAAATCTCCAGGTTCAAGGGCATCTTGCTACATCGAAAACATGCATGAGAAACCCAGAAGATGGTACACCGTGTGATGGGGAAAGGTTTCTAAAACGCACCTCATTTCTCATCTCCTTGTGCTCGGGTTCGCCATTCCAGCCACTTTACTAGCAATCTCCCTACTTGGAGCATCAGCACCTTTAACCTCCTGTTCCGTACAGGTTGCAATTTGTCCTGAGGATGAACGGGAAGACATGGAACCAATGAGAGACTAGCTCTTGGTGTTGGGACATGCAGAGGTCACTCTATTTTCCCATCAGGAAGAAGAATTAACCACAGGCTCATCCTGCCCCCCGGAACCAGAACAGGGCCTGAAGCCACCCTGCGCTTTTGCGGCCATCTCCCAAAAAGACGAGTTGTAAAATAGAGCTTCAGGGCACTGCAATTCACAAACCTGCAGAGTTATAAATGATAACTCTCGTCCACAAATATATTGAGGGAAGGCAAAGAAGAGGATTTGAAATCAAGGCAGAATTGCAGGAAACAGATTTCAGGAGGTAGATTCGAATCGCCTTTAAAGCACATGAAAAGCGGCAAAACGTTGACAATGATGCCCTTGGCCAAAAAGGGCGTATGCGTTTTTTCCTGAATATATTCAGGAAAAACGCATACGCCCTTTTTGGCCAACCAAGCAACCTGGAAAGGCAAATCAGTGCTACAAAGAAGTCTCGCTTCCCATCGGTCAAAAGGACCATGCTGAAAAAAGTGTCAAAACCAGAAATGCAGGACAGGCCATGGAGAAATGGGAGCCTTGCTACACTGATGGGCGGGATGTAAATTGCCAACAGCCACTCTGGAGAAGTGTACGGAGAGTCCTGAAACGTCTAAAAAGCAAAGCTTAGAGAGCATAAGGCACTTCCACTCATGGGGGTATACTTTGGGAAAATTAAAAATCAGCAAGACACAAGCACCGCAAAGTTTAGGGGTGCTCTCTTGACAAGGACCTCCACTTCATTCCACCTTCAATATCCCAGGAAAGAGAAAAATGGATAAAGAAGTTGTGGTCCTTATGTACAATGGAATATCACTCAGCCATGAAATCAATGTCATAAGGCTAGTAGCAGCATGATGAGTGGATTTAGGTACGACGATTCTAAGTGAAATAAGTCACACAGAAAAGGACACTTCTCATATGGTATCACTGATAGAGGGAATGTAAAAACCGTTACACTTGAACTGAATTACAAAACAGAACGGAGTCACACATGCAGAAAACACACTATGGCTGCTTAACGGGAAAGGTGAGGTGGGGTGATACATAAAACAAGGGTTTCAAATTAGCTCAGATAGCGTTCCATAAACCCAATATGTAATAGACAAGACCTACTCCTTGCTCAGAGAACTGGACTCAACACGCCCTATTCACCGCACAAGAATATATCTGACTAGTAATAATCTTAAAACCTATGTATTGATATCTCTCTGTTAGTGTGTCAAGTGGGTGTAAAGCGGCATAAACACAGCAGTGAAAAGCAGCTAAACCCCATTATAAACATAAATTACTTTGAAAAACCCATGAAACAAAGACAGTGAAAGAGAGAGAAATTCTTACACAATGCGTTCAGGGGCTGTGATGCAACCTGGATTGACCATATCTAGACCCACAGCTGGATGAGACATAAGGGAGGACACTCTTGGGGCTGAGAGGTTTGGTGAGGTTGGGTGAGCAAACTCAGACCCTTTAAAATAATAGTGAGTGGTGGCCATCCAATGGGCCCCAAATCTCCAGGTTCAAGGGCATCTTCCTACATCGAAAACATGCATGAGAAACCCGGAAGATGGTACACCGTGTGATGGGGAAAGGTTTCTAAAACGCACCTCATTTCTCATCTCCTTGTGCCCGGGTTCGCTATTCCAGCCGCTTTACTAGCAATCTCCCTACTTGGAGCATCAGCACCTTTAACCTCCTGTTCTGTACAGGTTGCAATTTGTCCTGAGGGTGAACGGGAAGACGTGGAACCAATGAGAGACTAGATCTTGGTGTAGGAACAGGCACAGGTCACTCTATTTTCCCATCAGGAAGAAGAATTAACCACAGGCTCAGCCTGCCCCCCGGAACCAGAACAGGGCCTGAAGCCATCCTGCGCTTTGGCGGCCAGCTCCCTAAAAAGCGAGTTGTAAAATGGAGCTTCAGGGCACTGCAATTCACAAACCTGCAGAGTTATAAATGATAACTCTCGTCCACAAATATATTGAGGGAAGGCAAAGAAGAGGATTTGAAATCAAGGCAGAATTGCAGGAAACAGATTTCAGGAGGTAGATTCGAATCGCCTTTAAAGCACATGAAAAGCGGCAAAACGTTGACAATGATGCCCTTGGCCAAAAAGGGCGTATGCGTTTTTTCCTGAATATATTCAGGAAAAAACGCATACGCCCTTTTTGGCCAACCAAGCAACCTGGAAAGGCAAATCAGCGCTACAAAGAAGACTCGCTTCCCATCGGTCAAAAGGGCCATGCTGAAAAAAGTGTCAAAACCAGAAATGCAGGACAGGCCATGGAGAAATGGGAGCCTTGCTACACTGATGGGCGGGATGTAAATTGCCAACAGCCACTCTGGAGAAGTGTACGGTGTGTCCTTAAACATCTAAACAACACAGCTTAGTGAGCATAGGGCACTTCCACTCATGGGGGTATAAATTGGGAAAATTAAAAATCAGCAAGACACAAGCACCCCAAAGTTTAGGGCTGCCCTGTTGACAAGGACCTCCACTTCATTCCACCTTCAATATCCCAGGAAAGAGAAAAATGGATAAAGGAGTTGTGGTCCTTATGTACAATGGAATATCACTCAGCCATGAAATCAATGTCATAAGGCTAGTAGCAGCATGATGAGTGGATTTAGGTACGACGATTCTAAGTGAAATAAGTCACACAGAAAAGGACACTTCTCATAAGGTATCACTGATAGAGGGAATGTAAAAACCGTTACACTTGAACTGAATTACAAAACAGAACGGAGTCACACATGCAGAAAACACACTATGGCTGCTTAACGGGAAAGGTGAGGTGGGGTGATACATAAAACAAGGGTTTCAAATTAGCTCAGATAGCGTTCCATAAACCCAATATGTAATAGACAAGACCTACTCCTTGCTCAGAGAACTGGACTCAACACGCCCTATTCACCGCACAAGAATATATCTGACTAGTAATAATCTTAAAACCTATGTATTGATATCTCTCTGTTAGTGTGTCAAGTGGGTGTAAAGCGGCATAAACACAGCAATGAAAAGCAGCTAAACCCCATTATAAAAATAAATTACTTTGAAAAACCCATGAAACAAAGACAGTGAAAGAGAGCGAAATTCTTACACAATGCGTTCAGGGGCTGTGATGCAACCTGGATTGACCATATCTAGACCCACAGCTGGATGAGACATAAGGGTGGACACTCTTGAGGCTGAGAGGTTTGGTGAGGTTGGGTGAGCAAACGCAGACCCTTTAAAATAATACTGCGTGGTACCCATCGCATGGGTCCCAAATCTCCAGGTTCAAGGGCATCTTGCTACATCGAAAACATGCATGAGAAACCCAGAAGATGGTACACCGTGTGATGGGGAAAGGTTTCTAAAACGCACCTCATTTCTCATCTCCTTGTGCCCGGGTTCGCCATTCCAGCCGCTTTACTAGCAATCTCCCTCCTTGGAGCATCAGCACCTTTAACCTCCTGTTCCGTACAGGTTGCAATTTGTCCTGAGGATGAACGGGAAGACGTGGAACCAATGAGAGACTAGCTCTTGGTGTGGGGACAGGCACAGGTCACTCTATTTTCCCATCAGGAAGAAGAATTAACAACAGGCTCAGCCTGCCCCCCGGAACCAGAACAGGGCCTGAAGCCATCCTGCGCTTTTGCGGCCACCTCCCTAAAAAGCGAGTTGTAAAATGGAGGTTCAGGGCACTGCAATTCACAAACCTGCAGAGTTTTAAATGATAACTCTCGTCCACAAATATATTGAGGGAAGGCAAAGAAGAGGATTTGAAATCAAGGCAGAATTGCAGGAAACAGATTTCAGGAGGTAGATTCGAATCGCCTTTAAAGCACATGAAAAGCGGCAAAACGTTGACAATGATGCCATTGGCCAAAAAGGGCGTATGCGTTTTTTCCTGAATATATTCAGGAAAAAACGCATACGCCCTTTTTGGCCAACCAAGCAACCTGGAAAGGCAAATCACCGCTAAAAAAACTCTCGCTACCCATTGGTCAAAATGGCCATGCTAAAAAAAGTCTCAAAACCAGAAATGCAGGAAACGCCATGCAGAAATGGGAGCCGTGCTACACTGATGGGCGGGATGTAAATTGCCAACAGCCACTCTGGAGAAGTGTACGGAGAGTCCTGAAACGTCTAAAAAGCAAAGCTTAGAGAGCATAGGGCACTTCCACTCATGGGGGTATACATTGGGAAAATTAAAAATCAGCAAGACACAAGCACCACAAAGTTTAGCGCTGCTCTCTTGACAAGGACCTCGACTTCATTCCACCTTCAATATCCCAGGAAAGAGAAAAATGGATAAACAAGTTGTGGTCCTTATATACAATGGAATATCACTCAGCCATGAAATCAATGTCATAAGGCTAGTAGCAGCATGATGAGTGGATTTAGGTACGACGATTCTAAGTGAAATAAGTCACACAGAAAAGGACACTTCTCATAATGTATCACTTATAGAGGGAATGTAAAAACCGTTACACTTGAACTGAATTACAAAACAGAACAGAGTCACACATGCAGAAAACACACTATGGCTGCTTAACGGGAAAGGTGAGGTGGGGTGATACATAAAACAAGGGTTTCAAATTAGCTCAGATACCGTTCCATAAACCCAATATGTAATAGACAAGACCTACTCCTTGCTCAGAGAACTGGTCTCAACACGCCCTATTCACCGCACAAGAATATATCTGACTAGTAATAATCTTAAAACCTATGTATTGATATCTCTCTGTTAGTGTGTCAAGTGGGTGTAAAGCGGCATAAACACAGCAATGAAAAGCAGCTAAACCCCATTATAAAAATAAATGACTTTGAAAAACCCATGAAACAAAGACAGTGAAAGAGAGCGAAATTCTTACACAATGCGTTCAGGGGCTGTGATGCAACCTGGATTGACCATATCTAGACCCACAGCTGGATGAGACATAAGGGTGGACACTCTTGAGGCTGAGAGGTTTGGTGAGGTTGGGTGAGCAAACGCAGACCCTTTAAAATAATACTGCGTGGTACCCATCGCATGGGTCCCAAATCTCCAGGTTCAAGGGCATCTTGCTACATCGAAAACATGCATGAGAAACCCAGAAGATGGTACACCGTGTGATGGGGAAAGGTTTCTAAAACGCACCTCATTTCTCATCTCCTTGTGCCCGGGTTCGCCATTCCAGCCGCTTTACTAGCAATCTCCCTCCTTGGAGCATCAGCACCTTTAACCTCCTGTTCCGTACAGGTTGCAATTTGTCCTGAGGATGAACGGGAAGACGTGGAACCAATGAGAGACTAGCTCTTGGTGTGGGGACAGGCACAGGTCACTCTATTTTCCCATCAGGAAGAAGAATTAACAACAGGCTCAGCCTGCCCCCCGGAACCAGAACAGGGCCTGAAGCCATCCTGCGCTTTTGCGGCCACCTCCCTAAAACGCGAGTTGTAAAATGGAGGTTCAGGGCACTGCAATTCACAAACCTGCAGAGTTTTAAATGATAACTCTCGTCCACAAATATATTGAGGGAAGGCAAAGAAGAGGATTTGAAATCAAGGCAGAATTGCAGGAAACAGATTTCAGGAGGTAGATTCGAATCGCCTTTAAAGCACATGAAAAGCGGCAAAACGTTGACAATGATGCCCTTGGCCAAAAAGGGCGTATGCGTTTTTTCCTGAATATATTCAGGAAAAAACGCATACGCCCTTTTTGGCCAACCAAGCAACCTGGAAAGGCAAATCACCGCTAAAAAAACTCTCGCTACCCATTGGTCAAAATGGCCATGCTAAAAAAAGTCTCAAAACCAGAAATGCAGGAAACGCCATGCAGAAATGGGAGCCGTGCTACACTGATGGGCGGGATGTAAATTGCCAACAGCCACTCTGGAGAAGTGTACGGAGAGTCCTGAAACGTCTAAAAAGCAAAGCTTAGAGAGCATAGGGCACTTCCACTCATGGGGGTATACATTGGGAAAATTAAAAATCAGCAAGACACAAGCACCGCAAAGTTTAGGGCTGCTCTCTTGACAAGGACCTCGACTTCATTCCACCTTCAATATCCCAGGAAAGAGAAAAATGGATAAAGAAGTTGTGGTCCTTATATACAATGGAATATCACTCAGCCATGAAATCAATGTCATAAGGCTAGTAGCAGCATGATGAGTGGATTTAGGTACGACGATTCTAAGTGAAATAAGTCACACAGAAAAGGACACTTCTCATAATGTATCACTTATAGAGGGAATGTAAAAACCGTTACACTTGAACTGAATTACAAAAGAGAACAGAGTCACACATGCAGAAAACAGACTATGGCTGCTTAACGGGAAAGGTGAGGTGGGGTGATACATAAAACAAGGGTTTTAAATTAGCTCAGATAGCGTTCCATAAACCCAATATGTAATAGACAAGATCTACTCCTTGCTCAGAGAACTGGACTCAACACGCCCTATTCACCGCACAAGAATATATCTGACTAGTAATAATCTTAAAACCTATGTATTGATATCTCTCTGTTAGTGTGTCAAGTGGGTGTAAAGCGGCATAAACACAGCAGTGAAAAGCAGCTAAACCCCATTATAAACATAAATTATTTTGAAAAACCCTTGAAACAAAGACAGTGAAAGAGAGCGAAATTCTTACACAATGCGTTCAGGGGCTGTGATGCAACCTGGATTGACCATATCTAGACCCACAGCTGGATGAGACATAAGGGTGGACACTCTTGAGGCTGAGAGGTTTGGTGAGGTTGGGTGAGCAAACGCAGACCCTTTAAAATAATACTGCGTGGTACCCATCGCATGGGTCCCAAATCTCCAGGTTCAAGGGCATCTTGCTACATCGAAAACATGCATGAGAAACCCAGAAGATGGTACACCGTGTGATGGGGAAAGGTTTCTAAAACGCACCTCATTTCTCATCTCCTTGTGCCCGGGTTCGCTATTCCAGCCGCTTTACTAGCAATCTCCCTACTTGGAGCATCAGCACCTTTAACCTCCTGTTCCGTACAGGTTGCAATTTGTCCTGAGGGTGAACGGGAAGACGTGGAACCAATGAGAGACTAGATCTTGGTGTAGGGACAGGCACAGGTAACTCTATTTTCCCATCAGGAAGAAGAATTAACCACAGGCTCAGCCTGCCCCCCGGAACCAGAACAGGGCCTGAAGCCATCCTGCGCTTTGGCGACCAGCTCCCAAAAAAGCGAGTTGTAAAATGGAGCTTCAGGGCACTGCAATTCACAAACCTGCAGAGTTATAAATGATAACTCTCGTCCACAAATATATTGAGGGAAGGCAAAGAAGAGGATTTGAAATCAAGGCAGAATTGCAGGAAACAGATTTCAGGAGGTAGATTCGAATCGCCTTTAAAGCACATGAAAAGCGGCAAAACGTTGACAATGATGCCCTTGGCCAAAAAGGGCGTATGCGTTTTTTCCTGAATATATTCAGGAAAAAACGCATACGCCCTTTTTGGCCAACCAAGCAACCTGGAAAGGCAAATCAGCGCTACAAAGAAGACTCGCTTCCCATCGGTCAAAAGGGCCATGCTGAAAAAAGTGTCAAAACCAGAAATGCAGGACAGGCCATGGAGAAATGGGAGCCTTGCTACACTGATGGGCGGGATGTAAATTGCCAACAGCCACTCTGGAGAAGTGTACGGTGTGTCCTTAAACATCTAAACAACACAGCTTAGTGAGCATAGGGCACTTCCACTCATGGGGGTATAAATTGGGAAAATGAAAAATCAGCAAGACACAAGCACCCCAAAGTTTAGGGCTGCCCTGTTGACAAGCACCTCCACTTCATTCCACCTTCAATATCCCAGGAAAGAGAAAAATGGATAAAGGAGTTGTGGTCCTTATGTACAATGGAATATCACTCAGCCATGAAATCAATGTCATAAGGCTAGTAGCAGCATGATGAGTGGATTTAGGTACGACGATTCTAAGTGAAATAAGTCACACAGAAAAGGACACTTCTCATAAGGTATCAGTGATAGAGGGAATGTAAAAACCGTTACACTTGAACTGAATTACAAAACAGAACGGAGTCACACATGCAGAAAACACACTATGGCTGCTTAACGGGAAAGGTGAGGTGGGGTGATACATAAAACAAGGGTTTCAAATTAGCTCAGATACCGTTCCATAAACCCAATATGTAATAGACAAGACCTACTCCTTGCTCAGAGAACTGGACTCAACACGCCCTATTCACCGCACAAGAATATATCTGACTAGTAATAATCTTAAAACCTATGTATTGATATCTCTCTGTTAGTGTGTCAAGTGGGTGTAAAGCGGCATAAACACAGCAATGAAAAGCAGCTAAACCCCATTATAAAAATAAATTACTTTGAAAAACCCATGAAACAAAGACAGTGAAAGAGAGCGAAATTCTTACACAATGCGTTCAGGGGCTGTGATGCAACCTGGATTGACCATATCTAGACCCACAGCTGGATGAGACATAAGGGTGGACACTCTTGAGGCTGAGAGGTTTGGTGAGGTTGGGTGAGCAAACGCAGACCGTTTAAAATAATACTGCGTGGTACCCATCGCATGGGTCCCAAATCTCCAGGTTCAAGGGCATCTTGCTACATCGAAAACATGCATGAGAAACCCAGAAGATGGTACACCGTGTGATGGGGAAAGGTTTCTAAAACGCACCTCATTTCTCATCTCCTTGTGCCCGGGTTCGCTATTCCAGCCGCTTTACTAGCAATCTCCCTACTTGGAGCATCAGCACCTTTAACCTCCTGTTCCGTACAGGTTGCAATTTGTCCTGAGGGTGAACGGGAAGACGTGGAACCAATGAGAGACTAGCTCTTGGTGTGGGGACAGGCACAGGTCACTCTATTTTCCCATCAGGAAGAAGAATTAACCACAGGCTCAGCCTGCCCCCCGGAACCAGAACAGGGCCTGAAGCCATCCTGCGCTTTGGCGGCCAGCTCCCTAAAAAGCGAGTTGTAAAATGGAGCTTCAGGGCACTGCAATTCACAAACCTGCAGAGTTATAAATGATAACTCTCGTCCACAAATATATTGAGGGAAGGCAAAGAAGAGGATTTGAAATCAAGGCAGAATTGCAGGCAACAGATTTCAGGAGGTAGATTCGAATCGCCTTTAAAGCACATGAAAAGCGGCAAAACGTTGACAATGATGCACTTGGCCAAAAAGGGCGTATGCGTTTTTTCCTGAATATATTCAGGAAAAAACGCATACGCCCTTTTTGGCCATCCAAGCAACCTGGAAAGGCAAATCAGCGCTACAAAGAAGACTCACTTCCCATCGGTCAAAAGGGCCATGCTGAAAAAAGTCTCAAAACCAGAAATGCAGGACAGGCCATGGAGAAATGGGAGCCTTGCTACACTGAAGGGGCGGGATGTAAATTGCCAACAGCCACTCTGGAGAAGTGTACGGTGTGTCCTTAAACATCTAAACAACACAGCTTAGTGAGCATAGGGCACTTCCACTCATGGGGGTATAAATTGGGAAAATGAAAAATCAGCAAGACACAAGCACCCCAAAGTTTAGGGCTGCCCTGTTGACAAGGACCTCCACTTCATTCCACCTTCAATATCCCAGGAAAGAGAAAAATGGATAAAGGAGTTGTGGTCCTTATGTACAATGGAATATCACTCAGCCATGAAATCAATGTCATAAGGCTAGTAGCAGCATGATGAGTGGATTTAGGTACGACGATTCTAAGTGAAATAAGTCACACAGAAAAGGACACTTCTCATAAGGTATCAGTGATAGAGGGAATGTAAAAACCGTTACACTTGAACTGAATTACAAAACAGAACGGAGTCACACATGCAGAAAACACACTATGGCTGCTTAACGGGAAAGGTGAGGTGGGGTGATACATAAAACAAGGGTTTCAAATTAGCTCAGATAGCGTTCCATAAACCCAATATGTAATAGACAAGACCTACTCCTTGCTCAGAGAACTGGACTCAACACGCCCTATTCACCGCACGAGAATATATCTGACTAGTAATAATCTTAAAACCTATGTATTGATATCTCTCTGTTAGTGTGTCAAGTGGGTGTAAAGCGGCATAAACACAGCAGTGAAAAGCAGCTAAACCCCATTATAAAAATAAATTACTTTTACAAACCCATGAAACAAAGACAGTGAAAGAGAGCGAAATTCTTACACAATGCGTTCAGGGGCTGTGATGCAACCTGGATTGACCATATCTAGACCCACAGCTGGATGAGACATAAGGGTGGACACTCTTGGGGCTGAGAGGTTTGGTGAGGTTGGGTGAGCAAACGCAGACCCTTTAAAGTAATACTGCGTGGTACCCATCGCATGGGTCCCAAATCTCCAGGTTCAAGGGCATCTTCCTACATCGAAAACATGCATGAGAAACCCAGAAGATGGTACACCGTGTGATGGGGAAAGGTTTCTAAAACGCACCTCATTTCTCATCTCCTTGTGCCCGGGTTCGCTATTCCAGCCGCTTTACTAGCAATCTCCCTACTTGGAGCATCAGCACCTTTAACCTCCTGTTCTGTACAGGTTGCAATTTGTCCTGAGGGTGAACGGGAAGACGTGGAACCAATGAGAGACTAGATCTTGGTGTAGGAACAGGCACAGGTCACTCTATTTTCCCATCAGGAAGAAGAATTAACCACAGGCTCAGCCTGCCCCCCGGAACCAGAACAGGGCCTGAAGCCATCCTGCGCTTTGGCGGCCAGCTCCCTAAAAAGCGAGTTGTAAAATGGAGCTTCAGGGCACTGCAATTCACAAACCTGCAGAGTTATAAATGATAACTCTCGTCCACAAATATATTGAGGGAAGGCAAAGAAGAGGATTTGAAATCAAGGCAGAATTGCAGGAAACAGATTTCAGGAGGTAGATTCGAATCGCCTTTAAAGCACATGAAAAGCGGCAAAACGTTGACAATGATGCCCTTGGCCAAAAAGGGCGTATGCGTTTTTTCCTGAATATATTCAGGAAAAAACGCATACGCCCTTTTTGGCCAACCAAGCAACCTGGAAAGGCAAATCAGTGCTACAAAGAAGTCTCGCTTCCCATCGGTCAAAAGGACCATGGTGAAAAAAGTGTCAAAACCAGAAATGCAGGACAGGCCATGGAGAAATGGGAGCCTTGCTACACTGATGGGCGGGATGTAAATTGCCAACAGCCACTCTGGAGAAGTGTACGGAGAGTCCTGAAACGTCTAAAAAGCAAAGCTTAGAGAGCATAGGGCACTTCCACTCATGGGGGTATACATTGGGAAAATTAAAAATCAGCAAGACACAAGCACCGCAAAGTTTAGGGCTGCTCTCTTGACAAGGACCTCGACTTCATTCCACCTTCAATATCCCAGGAAAGAGAAAAATGGATAAAGAAGTTGTGGTCCTTATATACAATGGAATATCACTCAGCCATGAAATCAATGTCATAAGGCTAGTAGCAGCATGATGAGTGGATTTAGGTACGACGATTCTAAGTGAAATAAGTCACACAGAAAAGGACACTTCTCATAATGTATCACTTATAGAGGGAATGTAAAAACCGTTACACTTGAACTGAATTACAAAACAGAACAGAGTCACACATGCAGAAAACACACTATGGCTGCTTAACGGGAAAGGTGAGGTGGGGTGATACATAAAACAAGGGTTTTAAATTAGCTCAGATAGCGTTCCATAAACCCAATATGTAATAGACAAGACCTACTCCTTGCTCAGAGAACTGGACTCAACACGCCCTATTCACCGCACAAGAATATATCTGACTAGTAATAATCTTAAAACCTATGTATTGATATCTCTCTGTTAGTGTGTCAAGTGGGTGTAAAGCGGCATAAACACAGCAGTGAAAAGCAGCTAAACCCCATTATAAACATAAATTATTTTGAAAAACCCATGAAACAAAGACAGTGAAAGAGAGCGAAATTCTTACACAATGCGTTCAGGGGCTGTGATGCAACCTGGATTGACCATATCTAGACCCACAGCTGGATGAGACATAAGGGTGGACACTCTTGAGGCTGAGAGGTTTGGTGAGGTTGGGTGAGCAAACGCAGACCCTTTAAAATAATACTGCGTGGTACCCATCGCATGGGTCCCAAATCTCCAGGTTCAAGGGCATCTTGCTACATCGAAAACATGCATGAGAAACCCAGAAGATGGTACACCGTGTGATGGGGAAAGGTTTCTAAAACGCACCTCATTTCTCATCTCCTTGTGCCCGGGTTCGCTATTCCAGCCGCTTTACTAGCAATCTCCCTACTTGGAGCATCAGCACCTTTAACCTCCTGTTCCGTACAGGTTGCAATTTGTCCTGAGGGTGAACGGGAAGACGTGGAACCAATGAGAGACTAGATCTTGGTGTAGGGACAGGCACAGGTAACTCTATTTTCCCATCAGGAAGAAGAATTAACCACAGGCTCAGCCTGCCCCCCGGAACCAGAACAGGGCCTGAAGCCATCCTGCGCTTTGGCGGCCAGCTCCCAAAAAAGCGAGTTGTAAAATGGAGCTTCAGGGCACTGCAATTCACAAACCTGCAGAGTTATAAATGATAACTCTCGTCCACAAATATATTGAGGGAAGGCAAAGAAGAGGATTTGAAATCAAGGCAGAATTGCAGGCAACAGATTTCAGGAGGTAGATTCGAATCGCCTTTAAAGCACATGAAAAGCGGCAAAACGTTGACAATGATGCCCTTGGCCAAAAAGGGCGTATGCGTTTTTTCCTGAATATATTCAGGAAAAAACGCATACGCCCTTTTTGGCCATCCAAGCAACCTGGAAAGGCAAATCAGCGCTACAAAGAAGACTCACTTCCCATCGGTCAAAAGGGCCATGCTGAAAAAAGTCTCAAAAACAGAAATGCAGGACAGGCCATGGAGAAATGGGAGCCTTGCTACACTGATGGGCGGGATGTAAATTGCCAACAGCCACTCTGGAGAAGTGTACGGTGTGTCCTTAAACATCTAAACAACACAGCTTAGTGAGCATAGGGCACTTCCACTCATGGGGGTATAAATTGGGAAAATGAAAAATCAGCAAGACACAAGCACCCCAAAGTTTAGGGCTGCCCTGTTGACAAGGACCTCCACTTCATTCCACCTTCAATATCCCAGGAAAGAGAAAAATGGATAAAGGAGTTGTGGTCCTTATGTACAATGGAATATCACTCAGCCATGAAATCAATGTCATAAGGCTAGTAGCAGCATGATGAGTGGATTTAGGTACGACGATTCTAAGTGAAATAAGTCACACAGAAAAGGACACTTCTCATAAGGTATCAGTGATAGAGGGAATGTAAAAACCGTTACACTTGAACTGAATTACAAAACAGAACGGAGTCACACATGCAGAAAACACACTATGGCTGCTTAACGGGAAAGGTGAGGTGGGGTGATACATAAAACAAGGGTTTCAAATTAGCTCAGATACCGTTCCATAAACCCAATATGTAATAGACAAGACCTACTCCTTGCTCAGAGAACTGGACTCAACACGCCCTATTCACCGCACGAGAATATATCTGACTAGTAATAATCTTAAAACCTATGTATTGATATCTCTCTGTTAGTGTGTCAAGTGGGTGTAAAGCGGCATAAACACAGCAGTGAAAAGCAGCTAAACCCCATTATAAAAATAAATTACTTTTACAAACCCATGAAACAAAGACAGTGAAAGAGAGCGAAATTCTTACACAATGCGTTCAGGGGCTGTGATGCAACCTGGATTGACCATATCTAGACCCACAGCTGGATGAGACATAAGGGTGGACACTCTTGGGGCTGAGAGGTTTGGTGAGGTTGGGTGAGCAAACGCAGACCCTTTAAAGTAATACTGCGTGGTACCCATCGCATGGGTCCCAAATCTGCAGGTTCAAGGGCATGTTGCTACATCGAAAACATGCATGAGAAACCCAGAAGATGGTACACCGTGTGATGGGGAAAGGTTTCTAAAACGCACCTCATTTCTCATCTCCTTGTGCCCGGGTTCGCTATTCCAGCCGCTTTACTAGCAATCTCCCTACTTGGAGCATCAGCACCTTTAACCTCCTATTCTGTACAGGTTGCAATTTGTCCTGAGGGTGAACGGGAAGACGTGGAACCAATGAGAGACTAGATCTTGGTGTAGGAACAGGCACAGGTCACTCTATTTTCCCATCAGGAAGAAGAATTAACCACAGGCTCAGCCTGCCCCCCGGAACCAGAACAGGGCCTGAAGCCATCCTGCGCTTTGGCGGCCAGCTCCCTAAAAAGCGAGTTGTAAAATGGAGCTTCAGGGCACTGCAATTCACAAACCTGCAGAGTTATAAATGATAACTCTCGTCCACAAATATATTGAGGGAAGGCAAAGAAGAGGATTTGAAATCAAGGCAGAATTGCAGGAAACAGATTTCAGGAGGTAGATTCGAATCGCCTTTAAAGCACATGAAAAGCGGCAAAACGTTGACAATGATGCCCTTGGCCAAAAAGGGCGTATGCGTTTTTTCCTGAATATATTCAGGAAAAAACGCATACGCCCTTTTTGGCCAACCAAGCAACCTGGAAAGGCAAATCAGCGCTACAAAGAAGACTCGCTTCCCATCGGTCAAAAGGGCCATGCTGAAAAAAGTGTCAAAACCAGAAATGCAGGACAGGCCATGGAGAAATGGGAGCCTTGCTACACTGATGGGCGGGATGTAAATTGCCAACAGCCACTCTGGAGAAGTGTACGGTGTGTCCTTAAACATCTAAACAACACAGCTTAGTGAGCATAGGGCACTTCCACTCATGGGGGTATAAATTGGGAAAATGAAAAATCAGCAAGACACAAGCACCCCAAAGTTTAGGGCTGCCCTGTTGACAAGCACCTCCACTTCATTCCACCTTCAATATCCCAGGAAAGAGAAAAATGGATAAAGGAGTTGTGGTCCTTATGTACAATGGAATATCACTCAGCCATGAAATCAATGTCATAAGGCTAGTAGCAGCATGATGAGTGGATTTAGGTACGACGATTCTAAGTGAAATAAGTCACACAGAAAAGGACACTTCTCATAAGGTATCAGTGATAGAGGGAATGTAAAAACCGTTACACTTGAACTGAATTACAAAACAGAACGGAGTCACACATGCAGAAAACACACTATGGCTGCTTAACGGGAAAGGTGAGGTGGGGTGATACATAAAACAAGGGTTTCAAATTAGCTCAGATACCGTTCCATAAACCCAATATGTAATAGACAAGACCTACTCCTTGCTCAGAGAACTGGACTCAACACGCCCTATTCACCGCACAAGAATATATCTGACTAGTAATAATCTTAAAACCTATGTATTGATATCTCTCTGTTAGTGTGTCAAGTGGGTGTAAAGCGGCATAAACACAGCAATGAAAAGCAGCTAAACCCCATTATAAAAATAAATTACTTTGAAAAACCCATGAAACAAAGACAGTGAAAGAGAGCGAAATTCTTACACAATGCGTTCAGGGGCTGTGATGCAACCTGGATTGACCATATCTAGACCCACAGCTGGATGAGACATAAGGGTGGACACTCTTGAGGCTGAGAGGTTTGGTGAGGTTGGGTGAGCAAACGCAGACCGTTTAAAATAATACTGCGTGGTACCCATCGCATGGGTCCCAAATCTCCAGGTTCAAGGGCATCTTGCTACATCGAAAACATGCATGAGAAACCCAGAAGATGGTACACCGTGTGATGGGGAAAGGTTTCTAAAACGCACCTCATTTCTCATCTCCTTGTGCCCGGGTTCGCTATTCCAGCCGCTTTACTAGCAATCTCCCTACTTGGAGCATCAGCACCTTTAACCTCCTGTTCCGTACAGGTTGCAATTTGTCCTGAGGGTGAACGGGAAGACGTGGAACCAATGAGAGACTAGATCTTGGTGTAGGGACAGGCACAGGTAACTCTATTTTCCCATCAGGAAGAAGAATTAACCACAGGCTCAGCCTGCCCCCCGGAACCAGAACAGGGCCTGAAGCCATCCTGCGCTTTGGCGGCCAGCTCCCTAAAAAGCGAGTTGTAAAATGGAGCTTCAGGGCACTGCAATTCACAAACCTGCAGAGTTATAAATGATAACTCTCGTCCACAAATATATTGAGGGAAGGCAAAGAAGAGGATTTGAAATCAAGGCAGAATTGCAGGCAACAGATTTCAGGAGGTAGATTCGAATCGCCTTTAAAGCACATGAAAAGCGGCAAAACGTTGACAATGATGCCCTTGGCCAAAAAGGGCGTATGCGTTTTTTCCTGAATATATTCAGGAAAAAACGCATACGCCCTTTTTGGCCATCCAAGCAACCTGGAAAGGCAAATCAGCGCTACAAAGAAGACTCACTTCCCATCGGTCAAAAGGGCCATGCTGAAAAAAGTCTCAAAACCAGAAATGCAGGACAGGCCATGGAGAAATGGGAGCCTTGCTACACTGAAGGGCGGGATGTAAATTGCCAACAGCCACTCTGGAGAAGTGTACGGTGTGTCCTTAAACATCTAAACAACACAGCTTAGTGAGCATAGGGCACTTCCACTCATGGGGGTATAAATTGGGAAAATTAAAAATCAGCAAGACACAAGCACCCCAAAGTTTAGGGCTGCCCTGTTGACAAGGACCTCCACTTCATTCCACCTTCAATATCCCAGGAAAGAGAAAAATGGATAAAGGAGTTGTGGTCCTTATGTACAATGGAATATCACTCAGCCATGAAATCAATGTCATAAGGCTAGTAGCAGCATGATGAGTGGATTTAGGTACGACGATTCTAAGTGAAATAAGTCACACAGAAAAGGACACTTCTCATAAGGTATCACTGATAGAGGGAATGTAAAAACCGTTACACTTGAACTGAATTACAAAACAGAACGGAGTCACACATGCAGAAAACACACTATGGCTGCTTAACGGGAAAGGTGAGGTGGGGTGATACATAAAACAAGGGTTTCAAATTAGCTCAGATAGCGTTCCATAAACCCAATATGTAATAGACAAGACCTACTCCTTGCTCAGAGAACTGGACTCAACACGCCCTATTCACCGCACAAGAATATATCTGACTAGTAATAATCTTAAAACCTATGTATTGATATCTCTCTGTTAGTGTGTCAAGTGGGTGTAAAGCGGCATAAACACAGCAGTGAAAAGCAGCTAAACCCCATTATAAAAATAAATTACTTTTACAAACCCATGAAACAAAGACAGTGAAAGAGAGCGAAATTCTTACACAATGCGTTCAGGGGCTGTGATGCAACCTGGATTGACCATATCTAGACCCACAGCTGGATGAGACATAAGGGTGGACACTCTTGGGGCTGAGAGGTTTGGTGAGGTTGGGTGAGCAAACGCAGACCCTTTAAAGTAATACTGCGTGGTACCCATCGCATGGGTCCCAAATCTCCAGGTTCAAGGGCATCTTGCTACATCGAAAACATGCATGAGAAACCCAGAAGATGGTACACCGTGTGATGGGGAAAGGTTTCTAAAACGCACCTCATTTCTCATCTCCTTGTGCTCGGGTTCGCCATTCCAGCCACTTTACTAGCAATCTCCCTACTTGGAGCATCAGCACCTTTAACCTCCTGTTCCGTACAGGTTGCAATTTGTCCTGAGGATGAACGGGAAGACATGGAACCAATGAGAGACTAGCTCTTGGTGTTGGGACATGCAGAGGTCACTCTATTTTCCCATCAGGAAGAAGAATTAACCACAGGCTCATCCTGCCCCCCGGAACCAGAACAGGGCCTGAAGCCACCCTGCGCTTTTGCGGCCATCTCCCAAAAAGACGAGTTGTAAAATAGAGCTTCAGGGCACTGCAATTCACAAACCTGCAGAGTTATAAATGATAACTCTCGTCCACAAATATATTGAGGGAAGGCAAAGAAGAGGATTTGAAATCAAGGCAGAATTGCAGGAAACAGATTTCAGGAGGTAGATTCGAATCGCCTTTAAAGCACATGAAAAGCGGCAAAACGTTGACAATGATGCCCTTGGCCAAAAAGGGCGTATGCGTTTTTTCCTGAATATATTCAGGAAAAACGCATACGCCCTTTTTGGCCAACCAAGCAACCTGGAAAGGCAAATCAGTGCTACAAAGAAGTCTCGCTTCCCATCGGTCAAAAGGACCATGCTGAAAAAAGTGTCAAAACCAGAAATGCAGGACAGGCCATGGAGAAATGGGAGCCTTGCTACACTGATGGGCGGGATGTAAATTGCCAACAGCCACTCTGGAGAAGTGTACGGAGAGTCCTGAAACGTCTAAAAAGCAAAGCTTAGAGAGCATAAGGCACTTCCACTCATGGGGGTATACTTTGGGAAAATTAAAAATCAGCAAGACACAAGCACCGCAAAGTTTAGGGGTGCTCTCTTGACAAGGACCTCCACTTCATTCCACCTTCAATATCCCAGGAAAGAGAAAAATGGATAAAGAAGTTGTGGTCCTTATGTACAATGGAATATCACTCAGCCATGAAATCAATGTCATAAGGCTAGTAGCAGCATGATGAGTGGATTTAGGTACGACGATTCTAAGTGAAATAAGTCACACAGAAAAGGACACTTCTCATATGGTATCACTGATAGAGGGAATGTAAAAACCGTTACACTTGAACTGAATTACAAAACAGAACGGAGTCACACATGCAGAAAACACACTATGGCTGCTTAACGGGAAAGGTGAGGTGGGGTGATACATAAAACAAGGGTTTCAAATTAGCTCAGATAGCGTTCCATAAACCCAATATGTAATAGACAAGACCTACTCCTTGCTCAGAGAACTGGACTCAACACGCCCTATTCACCGCACAAGAATATATCTGACTAGTAATAATCTTAAAACCTATGTATTGATATCTCTCTGTTAGTGTGTCAAGTGGGTGTAAAGCGGCATAAACACAGCAGTGAAAAGCAGCTAAACCCCATTATAAACATAAATTACTTTGAAAAACCCATGAAACAAAGACAGTGAAAGAGAGAGAAATTCTTACACAATGCGTTCAGGGGCTGTGATGCAACCTGGATTGACCATATCTAGACCCACAGCTGGATGAGACATAAGGGAGGACACTCTTGGGGCTGAGAGGTTTGGTGAGGTTGGGTGAGCAAACTCAGACCCTTTAAAATAATAGTGAGTGGTGGCCATCCAATGGGCCCCAAATCTCCAGGTTCAAGGGCATCTTCCTACATCGAAAACATGCATGAGAAACCCGGAAGATGGTACACCGTGTGATGGGGAAAGGTTTCTAAAACGCACCTCATTTCTCATCTCCTTGTGCCCGGGTTCGCTATTCCAGCCGCTTTACTAGCAATCTCCCTACTTGAAGCATCAGCACCTTTAACCTCCTGTTCTGTACAGGTTGCAATTTGTCCTGAGGGTGAACGGGAAGACGTGGAACCAATGAGAGACTAGATCTTGGTGTAGGAACAGGCACAGGTCACTCTATTTTCCCATCAGGAAGAAGAATTAACCACAGGCTCAGCCTGCCCCCCGGAACCAGAACAGGGCCTGAAGCCATCCTGCGCTTTGGCGGCCAGCTCCCTAAAAAGCGAGTTGTAAAATGGAGCTTCAGGGCACTGCAATTCACAAACCTGCAGAGTTATAAATGATAACTCTCGTCCACAAATATATTGAGGGAAGGCAAAGAAGAGGATTTGAAATCAAGGCAGAATTGCAGGAAACAGATTTCAGGAGGTAGATTCGAATCGCCTTTAAAGCACATGAAAAGCGGCAAAACGTTGACAATGATGCCCTTGGCCAAAAAGGGCGTATGCGTTTTTTCCTGAATATATTCAGGAAAAAACGCATACGCCCTTTTTGGCCAACCAAGCAACCTGGAAAGGCAAATCAGCGCTACAAAAAGACTCGCTTCCCATCGGTCAAAAGGGCCATGCTGAAAAAAGTGTCAAAACCAGAAATGCAGGACAGGCCATGGAGAAATGGGAGCCTTGCTACACTGATGGGCGGGATGTAAATTGCCAACAGCCACTCTGGAGAAGTGTACGGTGTGTCCTTAAACATCTAAACAACACAGCTTAGTGAGCATAGGGCACTTCCACTCATGGGGGTATAAATTGGGAAAATTAAAAATCAGCAAGACACAAGCACCCCAAAGTTTAGGGCTGCCCTGTTGACAAGGACCTCCACTTCATTCCACCTTCAATATCCCAGGAAAGAGAAAAATGGATAAAGGAGTTGTGGTCCTTATGTACAATGGAATATCACTCAGCCATGAAATCAATGTCATAAGGCTAGTAGCAGCATGATGAGTGGATTTAGGTACGACGATTCTAAGTGAAATAAGTCACACAGAAAAGGACACTTCTCATAAGGTATCACTGATAGAGGGAATGTAAAAACCGTTACACTTGAACTGAATTACAAAACAGAACGGAGTCACACATGCAGAAAACACACTATGGCTGCTTAACGGGAAAGGTGAGGTGGGGTGATACATAAAACAAGGGTTTCAAATTAGCTCAGATAGCGTTCCATAAACCCAATATGTAATAGACAAGACCTACTCCTTGCTCAGAGAACTGGACTCAACACGCCCTATTCACCGCACAAGAATATATCTGACTAGTAATAATCTTAAAACCTATGTATTGATATCTCTCTGTTAGTGTGTCAAGTGGGTGTAAAGCGGCATAAACACAGCAATGAAAAGCAGCTAAACCCCATTATAAAAATAAATTACTTTGAAAAACCCATGAAACAAAGACAGTGAAAGAGAGCGAAATTCTTACACAATGCGTTCAGGGGCTGTGATGCAACCTGGATTGACCATATCTAGACCCACAGCTGGATGAGACATAAGGGTGGACACTCTTGAGGCTGAGAGGTTTGGTGAGGTTGGGTGAGCAAACGCAGACCCTTTAAAATAATACTGCGTGGTACCCATCGCATGGGTCCCAAATCTCCAGGTTCAAGGGCATCTTGCTACATCGAAAACATGCATGAGAAACCCAGAAGATGGTACACCGTGTGATGGGGAAAGGTTTCTAAAACGCACCTCATTTCTCATCTCCTTGTGCCCGGGTTCGCCATTCCAGCCGCTTTACTAGCAATCTCCCTCCTTGGAGCATCAGCACCTTTAACCTCCTGTTCCGTACAGGTTGCAATTTGTCCTGAGGATGAACGGGAAGACGTGGAACCAATGAGAGACTAGCTCTTGGTGTGGGGACAGGCACAGGTCACTCTATTTTCCCATCAGGAAGAAGAATTAACAACAGGCTCAGCCTGCCCCCCGGAACCAGAACAGGGCCTGAAGCCATCCTGCGCTTTTGCGGCCACCTCCCTAAAACGCGAGTTGTAAAATGGAGGTTCAGGGCACTGCAATTCACAAACCTGCAGAGTTTTAAATGATAACTCTCGTCCACAAATATATTGAGGGAAGGCAAAGAAGAGGATTTGAAATCAAGGCAGAATTGCAGGAAACAGATTTCAGGAGGTAGATTCGAATCGCCTTTAAAGCACATGAAAAGCGGCAAAACGTTGACAATGATGCCCTTGGCCAAAAAGGGCGTATGCGTTTTTTCCTGAATATATTCAGGAAAAAACGCATACGCCCTTTTTGGCCAACCAAGCAACCTGGAAAGGCAAATCACCGCTAAAAAAACTCTCGCTACCCATTGGTCAAAATGGCCATGCTAAAAAAAGTCTCAAAACCAGAAATGCAGGAAACGCCATGCAGAAATGGGAGCCGTGCTACACTGATGGGCGGGATGTAAATTGCCAACAGCCACTCTGGAGAAGTGTACGGAGAGTCCTGAAACGTCTAAAAAGCAAAGCTTAGAGAGCATAGGGCACTTCCACTCATGGGGGTATACATTGGGAAAATTAAAAATCAGCAAGACACAAGCACCGCAAAGTTTAGGGCTGCTCTCTTGACAAGGACCTCGACTTCATTCCACCTTCAATATCCCAGGAAAGAGAAAAATGGATAAAGAAGTTGTGGTCCTTATATACAATGGAATATCACTCAGCCATGAAATCAATGTCATAAGGCTAGTAGCAGCATGATGAGTGGATTTAGGTACGACGATTCTAAGTGAAATAAGTCACACAGAAAAGGACACTTCTCATAATGTATCACTTATAGAGGGAATGTAAAAACCGTTACACTTGAACTGAATTACAAAAGAGAACAGAGTCACACATGCAGAAAACAGACTATGGCTGCTTAACGGGAAAGGTGAGGTGGGGTGATACATAAAACAAGGGTTTTAAATTAGCTCAGATAGCGTTCCATAAACCCAATATGTAATAGACAAGATCTACTCCTTGCTCAGAGAACTGGACTCAACACGCCCTATTCACCGCACAAGAATATATCTGACTAGTAATAATCTTAAAACCTATGTATTGATATCTCTCTGTTAGTGTGTCAAGTGGGTGTAAAGCGGCATAAACACAGCAGTGAAAAGCAGCTAAACCCCATTATAAACATAAATTATTTTGAAAAACCCATGAAACAAAGACAGTGAAAGAGAGCGAAATTCTTACACAATGCGTTCAGGGGCTGTGATGCAACCTGGATTGACCATATCTAGACCCACAGCTGGATGAGACATAAGGGTGGACACTCTTGAGGCTGAGAGGTTTGGTGAGGTTGGGTGAGCAAACGCAGACCCTTTAAAATAATACTGCGTGGTACCCATCGCATGGGTCCCAAATCTCCAGGTTCAAGGGCATCTTGCTACATCGAAAACATGCATGAGAAACCCAGAAGATGGTACACCGTGTGATGGGGAAAGGTTTCTAAAACGCACCTCATTTCTCATCTCCTTGTGCCCGGGTTCGCTATTCCAGCCGCTTTACTAGCAATCTCCCTACTTGGAGCATCAGCACCTTTAACCTCCTGTTCCGTACAGGTTGCAATTTGTCCTGAGGGTGAACGGGAAGACGTGGAACCAATGAGAGACTAGATCTTGGTGTAGGGACAGGCACAGGTAACTCTATTTTCCCATCAGGAAGAAGAATTAACCACAGGCTCAGCCTGCCCCCCGGAACCAGAACAGGGCCTGAAGCCATCCTGCGCTTTGGCGACCAGCTCCCAAAAAAGCGAGTTGTAAAATGGAGCTTCAGGGCACTGCAATTCACAAACCTGCAGAGTTATAAATGATAACTCTCGTCCACAAATATATTGAGGGAAGGCAAAGAAGAGGATTTGAAATCAAGGCAGAATTGCAGGAAACAGATTTCAGGAGGTAGATTCGAATCGCCTTTAAAGCACATGAAAAGCGGCAAAACGTTGACAATGATGCCCTTGGCCAAAAAGGGCGTATGCGTTTTTTCCTGAATATATTCAGGAAAAAACGCATACGCCCTTTTTGGCCAACCAAGCAACCTGGAAAGGCAAATCAGCGCTACAAAGAAGACTCGCTACCCATCGGTCAAAAGGGCCGTGCTGAAAAAAGTCTCAAAACCAGAAATGCAGGACAGGCCATGGAGAAATGGGAGCCTTGCTACACTGATGGGCAGGATGTAAATTGCCAACAGCCACTCTGGAGAAGTGTACGGTGTGTCCTGAAACATCTAAACAACACAGCTTAGAGAGCATAGGGCACTTCCACTCATGGGGGTATAAATTGGGAAAATGAAAAATCAGCAAGACACAAGCACCCCAAAGTTTAGGGCTGCTCTGTTGACAAGGACCTCCACTTCATTCCACCTTCAATATCCCAGGAAAGAGAAAAATGGATAAAGCAGTTGTGGTCCTTATGTACAATGGAATATCACTCAGCCATGAAATCAATGTCATAAGGCTAGTAGCAGCATGATGAGTGGATTTAGGTACGACGATTCTAAGTGAAATAAGTCACACAGAAAAGGACACTTCTCATAAGGTATCACTGATAGAGGGAATGTAAAAACCGTTACACTTGAACTGAATTACAAAACAGAACGGAGTCACACATGCAGAAAACACACTATGGCTGCTTAACGGGAAAGGTGAGGTGGGGTGATACATAAAACAAGGGTTTCAAATTAGCTCAGATAGCGTTCCATAAACCCAATATGTAATAGACTAGACCTACTCCTTGCTCAGAGAACTGGACTCAACACGCCCTATTCACCGCACAAGAATATATCTGACTAGTAATAATCTTAAAACCTATGTATTGATATCTCTCTGTTAGTGTGTCAAGTGGGTGTAAAGCGGCATAAACACAGCAATGAAAAGCAGCTAAACCCCATTATAAAAATAAATTACTTTGAAAAACCCATGAAACAAAGACAGTGAAAGAGAGCGAAATTCTTACACAATGCGTTCAGGGGCTGTGATGCAACCTGGATTGACCATATCTAGACCCACAGCTGGATGAGACATAAGGGTGGACACTCTTGAGGCTGAGAGGTTTGGTGAGGTTGGGTGAGCAAACGCAGACCCTTTAAAATAATACTGCGTGGTACCCATCGCATGGGTCCCAAATCTCCAGGTTCAAGGGCATCTTGCTACATCGAAAACATGCATGAGAAACCCAGAAGATGGTACACCGTGTGATGGGGAAAGGTTTCTAAAATGCACCTCATTTCTCATCTCCTTGTGCCCGGGTTCGCCATTCCAGCCGCTTTACTAGCAATCTCCCTACTTGGAGCATCAGCACCTTTAACCTCCTGTTCCGTACAGGTTGCAATTTGTCCTGAGGATGAACGGGAAGACGTGGAACCAATGAGAGACTAGCTCTTGGTGTGGGGACAGGCACAGGTCACTCTATTTTCCCATCAGGAAGAAGAATTAACAACAGGCTCAGCCTGCCCCCCGGAACCAGAACAGGGCCTGAAGCCATCCTGCGCTTTTGCAGCCACCTCCCTAAAAAGCGAGTTGTAAAATGGAGGTTCAGGGCACTGCAATTCACAAACCTGCAGAGTTTTAAATGATAACTCTCGTCCACAAATATATTGAGGGAAGGCAAAGAAGAGGATTTGAAATCAAGGCAGAATTGCAGGAAACAGATTTCAGGAGGTAGATTCGAATCGCCTTTAAAGCACATGAAAAGCGGCAAAACGTTGACAATGATGCCATTGGCCAAAAAGGGCGTATGCGTTTTTTCCTGAATATATTCAGGAAAAAACGCATACGCCCTTTTTGGCCAACCAAGCAACCTGGAAAGGCAAATCACCGCTAAAAAAAGTCTCGCTACCCATTGGTCAAAATGGCCATGCTAAAAAAAGTCTCAAAACCAGAAATGCAGGAAACGCCATGCAGAAATGGGAGCCATGCTACACTGATGGGCGGGATGTAAATTGCCAACAGCCACTCTGGAGAAGTGTACGGAGAGTCCTGAAACGTCTAAAAAGCAAAGCTTAGAGAGCATAGGGCACTTCCACTCATGGGGGTATACATTGGGAAAATTAAAAATCAGCAAGACACAAGCACCACAAAGTTTAGCGCTGCTCTCTTGACAAGGACCTCGACTTCATTCCACCTTCAATATCCCAGGAAAGAGAAAAATGGATAAACAAGTTGTGGTCCTTATATACAATGGAATATCACTCAGCCATGAAATCAATGTCATAAGGCTAGTAGCAGCATGATGAGTGGATTTAGGTACGACGATTCTAAGTGAAATAAGTCACACAGAAAAGGACACTTCTCATAAGGTATCACTTATAGAGGGAATGTAAAAACCGTTACACTTGAACTGAATTACAAAACAGAACAGAGTCACACATGCAGAAAACACACTATGGCTGCTTAACGGGAAAGGTGAGGTGGGGTGATACATAAAACAAGGGTTTCAAATTAGCTCAGATACCGTTCCATAAACCCAATATGTAATAGACAAGACCTACTCCTTGCTCAGAGAACTGGTCTCAACACGCCCTATTCACCGCACAAGAATATATCTGACTAGTAATAATCTTAAAACCTATGTATTGATATCTCTCTGTTAGTGTGTCAAGTGGGTGTAAAGCGGCATAAACACAGCAATGAAAAGCAGCTAAACCCCATTATAAAAATAAATGACTTTGAAAAACCCATGAAACAAAGACAGTGAAAGAGAGCGAAATTCTTACACAATGCGTTCAGGGGCTGTGATGCAACCTGGATTGACCATATCTAGACCCACAGCTGGATGAGACATAAGGGTGGACACTCTTGAGGCTGAGAGGTTTGGTGAGGTTGGGTGAGCAAACGCAGACCCTTTAAAATAATACTGCGTTGTAACCATCGCATGGGTCCCAAATCTCCAGGTTCAAGGGCATCTTGCTACATCGAAAACATGCATGAGAAACCCAGAAGATGGTACACCGTGTGATGGGGAAAGGTTTCTAAAACGCACCTCATTTCTCATCTCCTTGTGCCCGGGTTCGCCATTCCAGCCGCTTTACTAGCAATCTCCCTCCTTGGAGCATCAGCACCTTTAACGTCCTGTTCCGTACAGGTTGCAATTTGTCCTGAGGGTGAACGGGAAGACGTGGAACCAATGAGAGACTAGATCTTGGTGTAGGGACATGCAGAGGTCACTCTATTTTCCCATCAGGAAGAAGAATTAACCACAGGCTCAGCCTGCCCCCCGGAACCAGAACAGGGCCTGAAGCCACCCTGCGCTTTTGCGGCCATCTCCCAAAAAGACGAGTTGTAAAATGGAGCTTCAGGGCACTGCAATTCACAGACCTGCAGAGTTATAAATGATAACTCTCGTCCACAAATATATTGAGGGAAGGCAAAGAAGAGGATTTGAAATCAAGGCAGAATTGCAGGAAACAGATTTCAGGAGGTAGATTCGAATCGCCTTTAAAGCACATGAAAAGCGGCAAAACGTTGACAATGATGCCCTTAGCCAAAAAGGGCGTATGCGTTTTTTCCTGAATATATTCAGGAAAAAACGCATACGCCCTTTTTGGCCAACCAAGCAACCTGGAAAGGCAAATCAGTGCTACAAAGAAGTCTCGCTTCCCATCGGTCAAAAGGACCATGGTGAAAAAAGTGTCAAAACCAGAAATGCAGGACAGGCCATGGAGAAATGGGAGCCTTGCTACACTGATGGGCGGGATGTAAATTGCCAACAGCCACTCTGGAGAAGTGTACGGAGAGTCCTGAAACGTCTAAAAAGCAAAGCTTAGAGAGCATAGGGCACTTCCACTCATGGGGGTATACATTGGGAAAATTAAAAATCAGCAAGACACAAGCACCGCAAAGTTTAGGGCTGCTCTCTTGACAAGGACCTCGACTTCATTCCACCTTCAATATCCCAGGAAAGAGAAAAATGGATAATGAAGTTGTGGTCCTTATATACAATGGAATATCACTCAGCCATGAAATCAATGTCATAAGGCTAGTAGCAGCATGATGAGTGGATTTAGGTACGACGATTCTAAGTGATATAAGTCACACAGAAAAGGACACTTCTCATAATGTATCACTTATAGAGGGAATGTAAAAACCGTTACACTTGAACTGAATTACAAAACAGAACAGAGTCACACATGCAGAAAACACACTATGGCTGCTTAACGGGAAAGGTGAGGTGGGGTGATACATAAAACAAGGGTTTTAAATTAGCTCAGATAGCGTTCCATAAACCCAATATGTAATAGACAAGACCTACTCCTTGCTCAGAGAACTGGACTCAACACGCCCTATTCACCGCACAAGAATATATCTGACTAGTAATAATCTTAAAACCTATGTATTGATATCTCTCTGTTAGTGTGTCAAGTGGGTGTAAAGCGGCATAAACACAGCAGTGGAAAGCAGCTAAACCCCATTATAAACATAAATTATTTTGAAAAACCCATGAAACAAAGACAGTGAAAGAGAGCGAAATTCTTACACAATGCGTTCAGGGGCTGTGATGCAACCTGGATTGACCATATCTAGACCCACAGCTGGATGAGACATAAGGGTGGACACTCTTGAGGCTGAGAGGTTTGGTGAGGTTGGGTGAGCAAACGCAGACCCTTTAAAATAATACTGCGTGGTACCCATCGCATGGGTCCCAAATCTCCAGGTTCAAGGGCATCTTGCTACATCGAAAACATGCATGAGAAACCCAGAAGATGGTACACCGTGTGATGGGGAAAGGTTTCTAAAACGCACCTCATTTCTCATCTCCTTGTGCCCGGGTTCGCTATTCCAGCCGCTTTACTAGCAATCTCCCTACTTGGAGCATCAGCACCTTTAACCTCCTGTTCCGTACAGGTTGCAATTTGTCCTGAGGGTGAACGGGAAGACGTGGAACCAATGAGAGACTAGATCTTGGTGTAGGGACAGGCACAGGTAACTCTATTTTCCCATCAGGAAGAAGAATTAACCACAGGCTCAGCCTGCCCCCCGGAACCAGAACAGGGCCTGAAGCCATCCTGCGCTTTGGCGGCCAGCTCCCAAAAAAGCGAGTTGTAAAATGGAGCTTCAGGGCACTGCAATTCACAAACCTGCAGAGTTATAAATGATAACTCTCGTCCACAAATATATTGAGGGAAGGCAAAGAAGAGGATTTGAAATCAAGGCAGAATTGCAGGAAACAGATTTCAGGAGGTAGATTCGAATCGCCTTTAAAGCACATGAAAAGCGGCAAAACGTTGACAATGATGCCCTTGGCCAAAAAGGGCGTATGCGTTTTTTCCTGAATATATTCAGGAAAAAACGCATACGCCCTTTTTGGCCATCCAAGCAACCTGGAAAGGCAAATCAGCGCTACAAAGAAGACTCGCTTCCCATCGGTCAAAAGGGCCATGCTGAAAAAAGTGTCAAAAACAGAAATGCAGGACAGGCCATGGAGAAATGGGAGCCTTGCTACACTGATGGGCGGGATGTAAATTGCCAACAGCCACTCTGGAGAAGTGTACGGTGTGTCCTTAAACATCTAAACAACACAGCTTAGTGAGCATAGGGCACTTCCACTCATGGGGGTATAAATTGGGAAAATGAAAAATCAGCAAGACACAAGCACCCCAAAGTTTAGGGCTGCCCTGTTGACAAGGACCTCCACTTCATTCCACCTTCAATATCCCAGGAAAGAGAAAAATGGATAAAGCAGTTGTGGTCCTTATGTACAATGGAATATCACTCAGCCATGAAATCAATGTCATAAGGCTAGTAGCAGCATGATGAGTGGATTTAGGTACGACGATTCTAAGTGAAATAAGTCACACAGAAAAGGACACTTCTCATAAGGTATCAGTGATAGAGGGAATGTAAAAACCGTTACACTTGAACTGAATTACAAAACAGAACAGAGTCACACATGCAGAAAACACACTATGGCTGCTTAACGGGAAAGGTGAGGTGGGGTGATACATAAAACAAGGGTTTCAAATTAGCTCAGATACCGTTCCATAAACCCAATATGTAATAGACAAGACCTACTCCTTGCTCAGAGAACTGGACTCAACACGCCCTATTCACCGCACGAGAATATATCTGACTAGTAATAATCTTAAAACCTATGTATTGATATCTCTCTGTTAGTGTGTCAAGTGGGTGTAAAGCGGCATAAACACAGCAGTGAAAAGCAGCTAAACCCCATTATAAAAATAAATTACTTTTACAAACCCATGAAACAAAGACAGTGAAAGAGAGCGAAATTCTTACACAATGCGTTCAGGGGCTGTGATGCAACCTGGATTGACCATATCTAGACCCACAGCTGGATGAGACATAAGGGTGGACACTCTTGGGGCTGAGAGGTTTGGTGAGGTTGGGTGAGCAAACGCAGACCCTTTAAAGTAATACTGCGTGGTACCCATCGCATGGGTCCCAAATCTCCAGGTTCAAGGGCATCTTGCTACATCGAAAACATGCATGAGAAACCCAGAAGATGGTACATCGTGTGATGGGGAAAGGTTTCTAAAACGCACCTCATTTCTCATCTCCTTGTGCCCGGGTTCGCTATTCCAGCCGCTTTACTAGCAATCTCCCTACTTGGAGCATCAGCACCTTTAACCTCCTGTTCTGTACAGGTTGCAATTTGTCCTGAGGGTGAACGGGAAGACGTGGAACCAATGAGAGACTAGATCTTGGTGTAGGAACAGGCACAGGTCACTCTATTTTCCCATCAGGAAGAAGAATTAACCACAGGCTCAGCCTGCCCCCCGGAACCAGAACAGGGCCTGAAGCCATCCTGCGCTTTGGCGGCCAGCTCCCTAAAAAGCGAGTTGTAAAATGGAACTTCAGGGCACTGCAATTCACAAACCTGCAGAGTTATAAATGATAACTCTCGTCCACAAATATATTGAGGGAAGGCAAAGAAGAGGATTTGAAATCAAGGCAGAATTGCAGGAAACAGATTTCAGGAGGTAGATTCGAATCGCCTTTAAAGCACATGAAAAGCGGCAAAACGTTGACAATGATGCCCTTGGCCAAAAAGGGCGTATGCGTTTTTTCCTGAATATATTCAGGAAAAAACGCATACGCCCTTTTTGGCCAACCAAGCAACCTGGAAAGGCAAATCAGTGCTACAAAGAAGTCTCGCTTCCCATCGGTCAAAAGGACCATGGTGAAAAAAGTGTCAAAACCAGAAATGCAGGACAGGCCATGGAGAAATGGGAGCCTTGCTACACTGATGGGCGGGATGTAAATTGCCAACAGCCACTCTGGAGAAGTGTACGGAGAGTCCTGAAACGTCTAAAAAGCAAAGCTTAGAGAGCATAGGGCACTTCCACTCATGGGGGTATACATTGGGAAAATTAAAAATCAGCAAGACACAAGCACCGCAAAGTTTAGGGCTGCTCTCTTGACAAGGACCTCGACTTCATTCCACCTTCAATATCCCAGGAAAGAGAAAAATGGATAAAGAAGTTGTGGTCCTTATATACAATGGAATATCACTCAGCCATGAAATCAATGTCATAAGGCTAGTAGCAGCATGATGAGTGGATTTAGGTACGACGATTCTAAGTGAAATAAGTCACACAGAAAAGGACACTTCTCATAATGTATCACTTATAGAGGGAATGTAAAAACCGTTACACTTGAACTGAATTACAAAACAGAACAGAGTCACACATGCAGAAAACACACTATGGCTGCTTAACGGGAAAGGTGAGGTGGGGTGATACATAAAACAAGGGTTTTAAATTAGCTCAGATAGCGTTCCATAAACCCAATATGTAATAGACAAGACCTACTCCTTGCTCAGAGAACTGGACTCAACACGCCCTATTCACCGCACAAGAATATATCTGACTAGTAATAATCTTAAAACCTATGTATTGATATCTCTCTGTTAGTGTGTCAAGTGGGTGTAAAGCGGCATAAACACAGCAGTGAAAAGCAGCTAAACCCCATTATAAACATAAATTATTTTGAAAAACCCATGAAACAAAGACAGTGAAAGAGAGCGAAATTCTTACACAATGCGTTCAGGGGCTGTGATGCAACCTGGATTGACCATATCTAGACCCACAGCTGGATGAGACATAAGGGTGGACACTCTTGAGGCTGAGAGGTTTGGTGAGGTTGGGTGAGCAAACGCAGACCCTTTAAAATAATACTGCGTGGTACCCATCGCATGGGTCCCAAATCTCCAGGTTCAAGGGCATCTTGCTACATCGAAAACATGCATGAGAAACCCAGAAGATGGTACACCGTGTGATGGGGAAAGGTTTCTAAAACGCACCTCATTTCTCATCTCCTTGTGCCCGGATTCGCTATTCCAGCCGCTTTACTAGCAATCTCCCTACTTGGAGCATCAGCACCTTTAACCTCCTGTTCCGTACAGGTTGCAATTTGTCCTGAGGGTGAACGGGAAGACGTGGAACCAATGAGAGACTAGATCTTGGTGTAGGGACAGGCACAGGTAACTCTATTTTCCCATCAGGAAGAAGAATTAACCACAGGCTCAGCCTGCCCCCCGGAACCAGAACAGGGCCTGAAGCCATCCTGCGCTTTGGCGGCCAGCTCCCAAAAAAGCGAGTTGTAAAATGGAGCTTCAGGGCACTGCAATTCACAAACCTGCAGAGTTATAAATGATAACTCTCGTCCACAAATATATTGAGGGAAGGCAAAGAAGAGGATTTGAAATCAAGGCAGAATTGCAGGAAACAGATTTCAGGAGGTAGATTCGAATCGCCTTTAAAGCACATGAAAAGCGGCAAAACGTTGACAATGATGCCCTTGGCCAAAAAGGGCGTATGCGTTTTTTCCTGAATATATTCAGGAAAAAACGCATACGCCCTTTTTGGCCATCCAAGCAACCTGGAAAGGCAAATCAGCGCTACAAAGAAGACTCACTTCCCATCGGTCAAAAGGGCCATGCTGAAAAAAGTGTCAAAAACAGAAATGCAGGACAGGCCATGGAGAAATGGGAGCCTTGCTACACTGATGGGCGGGATGTAAATTGCCAACAGCCACTCTGGAGAAGTGTACGGTGTGTCCTTAAACATCTAAACAACACAGCTTAGTGAGCATAGGGCACTTCCACTCATGGGGGTATAAATTGGGAAAATGAAAAATCAGCAAGACACAAGCACCCCAAAGTTTAGGGCTGCCCTGTTGACAAGGACCTCCACTTCATTCCACCTTCAATATCCCAGGAAAGAGAAAAATGGATAAAGGAGTTGTGGTCCTTATGTACAATGGAATATCACTCAGCCATGAAATCAATGTCATAAGGCTAGTAGCAGCATGATGAGTGGATTTAGGTACGACGATTCTAAGTGAAATAAGTCAAACAGAAAAGGACACTTCTCATAAGGTATCAGTGATAGAGGGAATGTAAAAACCGTTACACTTGAACTGAATTACAAAACAGAACGGAGTCACACGTGCAGAAAACACACTATGGCTGCTTAACGGGAAAGGTGAGGTGGGGTGATACATAAAACAAGGGTTTCAAATTAGCTCAGATACCGTTCCATAAACCCAATATGTAATAGACAAGACCTACTCCTTGCTCAGAGAACTGGACTCAACACGCCCTATTCACCGCACAAGAATATATCTGACTAGTAATAATCTTAAAACCTATGTATTGATATCTCTCTGTTAGTGTGTCAAGTGGGTGTAAAGCGGCATAAACACAGCAATGAAAAGCAGCTAAACCCCATTATAAAAATAAATTACTTTGAAAAACCCATGAAACAAAGACAGTGAAAGAGAGCGAAATTCTTACACAATGCGTTCAGGGGCTGTGATGCAACCTGGATTGACCATATCTAGACCCACAGCTGGATGAGACATAAGGGTGGACACTCTTGAGGCTGAGAGGTTTGGTGAGGTTGGGTGAGCAAACGCAGACCGTTTAAAATAATACTGCGTGGTACCCATCGCATGGGTCCCAAATCTCCAGGTTCAAGGGCATCTTGCTACATCGAAAACATGCATGAGAAACCCAGAAGATGGTACACCATGTGATGGGGAAAGGTTTCTAAAACGCACCTCATTTCTCATCTCCTTGTGCCCGGGTTCGCTATTCCAGCCGCTTTACTAGCAATCTCCCTACTTGGAGCATCAGCACCTTTAACCTCCTGTTCCGTACAGGTTGCAATTTGTCCTGAGGGTGAACGGGAAGACGTGGAACCAATGAGAGACTAGATCTTGGTGTAGGGACAGGCACAGGTAACTCTATTTTCCCATCAGGAAGAAGAATTAACCACAGGCTCAGCCTGCCCCCCGGAACCAGAACAGGGCCTGAAGCCATCCTGCGCTTTGGCGGCCAGCTCCCTAAAAAGCGAGTTGTAAAATGGAGCTTCAGGGCACTGCAATTCACAAACCTGCAGAGTTATAAATGATAACTCTCGTCCACAAATATATTGAGGGAAGGCAAAGAAGAGGATTTGAAATCAAGGCAGAATTGCAGGCAACAGATTTCAGGAGGTAGATTCGAATCGCCTTTAAAGCACATGAAAAGCGGCAAAACGTTGACAATGATGCCCTTGGCCAAAAAGGGCATATGCGTTTTTTCCTGAATATATTCAGGAAAAAACGCATACGCCCTTTTTGGCCATCCAAGCAACCTGGAAAGGCAAATCAGCGCTACAAAGAAGACTCACTTCCCATCGGTCAAAAGGGCCATGCTGAAAAAAGTCTCAAAACCAGAAATGCAGGACAGGCCATGGAGAAATGGGAGCCTTGCTACACTGATGGGCGGGATGTAAATTGCCAACAGCCACTCTGGAGAAGTGTACGGTGTGTCCTTAAACATCTAAACAACACAGCTTAGTGAGCATAGGGCACTTCCACTCATGGGGGTATAAATTGGGAAAATGAAAAATCAGCAAGACACAAGCACCCCAAAGTTTAGCGCTGCCCTGTTGACAAGGACCTCCACTTCATTCCACCTTCAATATCCCAGGAAAGAGAAAAATGGATAAAGCAGTTGTGGTCCTTATGTACAATGGAATATCACTCAGCCATGAAATCAATGTCATAAGGCTAGTAGCAGCATGATGAGTGGATTTAGGTACGACGATTCTAAGTGAAATAAGTCACACAGAAAAGGACACTTCTCATAAGGTATCAGTGATAGAGGGAATGTAAAAACCGTTACACTTGAACTGAATTACAAAACAGAACAGAGTCACACATGCAGAAAACACACTATGGCTGCTTAACGGGAAAGGTGAGGTGGGGTGATACATAAAACAAGGGTTTCAAATTAGCTCAGATAGCGTTCCATAAACCCAATATGTAATAGACAAGACCTACTCCTTGCTCAGAGAACTGGACTCAACACGCCCTATTCACCGCACGAGAATATATCTGACTAGTAATAATCTTAAAACCTATGTATTGATATCTCTCTGTTAGTGTGTCAAGTGGGTGTAAAGCGGCATAAACACAGCAGTGAAAAGCAGCTAAACCCCATTATAAAAATAAATTACTTTTACAAACCCATGAAACAAAGACAGTGAAAGAGAGCGAAATTCTTACACAATGCGTTCAGGGGCTGTGATGCAACCTGGATTGACCATATCTAGACCCACAGCTGGATGAGACATAAGGGTGGACACTCTTGGGGCTGAGAGGTTTGGTGAGGTTGGGTGAGCAAACGCAGACCCTTTAAAGTAATACTGCGTGGTACCCATCGCATGGGTCCCAAATCTCCAGGTTCAAGGGCATCTTGCTACATCGAAAACATGCATGAGAAACCCAGAAGATGGTACATCGTGTGATGGGGAAAGGTTTCTAAAACGCACCTCATTTCTCATCTCCTTGTGCCCGGGTTCGCTATTCCAGCCGCTTTACTAGCAATCTCCCTACTTGGAGCATCAGCACCTTTAACCTCCTGTTCTGTACAGGTTGCAATTTGTCCTGAGGGTGAACGGGAAGACGTGGAACCAATGAGAGACTAGATCTTGGTGTAGGAACAGGCACAGGTCACTCTATTTTCCCATCAGGAAGAAGAATTAACCACAGGCTCAGCCTGCCCCCCGGAACCAGAACAGGGCCTGAAGCCATCCTGCGCTTTGGCGGCCAGCTCCCAAAAAAGCGAGTTGAAAAATGGAGCTCAGGGGCACTGCAATTCACAAACCTGCAGAGTTATAAATGATAACTCTCGTCCACAAATATATTGAGGGAAGGCAACGAAGAGGATTTGAAAGCAAGGCAGAATTGCAGGAAACAGATTTCAGGAGGTCGATTCGAATCGCCTTTAAAGCACATGAAAAGCGGCAAAACGTTGACAATGATGCCCTTGGCCAAAAAGGGCGTATGCGTTTTTTCCTGAATATATTCAGGAAAAAACGCATACGCCCTTTTTGGCCAACCAAGCAACCTGGAAAGGCAAATCAGTGCTACAAAGAAGTCTAGCTTCCCATCGGTCAAAAGGACCATGGTGAAAAAAGTGTCAAAACCAGAAATGCAGGACAGGCCATGGAGAAATGGGAGCCTTGCTACACTGATGGGCGGGATGTAAATTGCCAACAGCCACTCTGGAGAAGTGTACGGAGAGTCCTGAAACGTCTAAAAAGCAAAGCTTAGAGAGCATAGGGCACTTCCACTCATGGGGGTATAAATTGGGAAAATGAAAAATCAGCAAGACACAAGCACCCCAAAGTTTAGGGCTGCCCTGTTGACAAGGACCTCCACTTCATTCCACCTTCAATATCCCAGGAAAGAGAAAAATGGATAAAGGAGTTGTGGTCCTTATGTACAATGGAATATCACTCAGCCATGAAATCAATGTCATAAGGCTAGTAGCAGCATGATGAGTGGATTTAGGTACGACGATTCTAAGTGAAATAAGTCACACAGAAAAGGACACTTCTCATAAGGTATCAGTGATAGAGGGAATGTAAAAACCGTTACACTTGAACTGAATTACAAAACAGAACAGAGTCACACATGCAGAAAACACACTATGGCTGCTTAACGGGAAAGGTGAGGTGGGGTGATACATAAAACAAGGGTTTCAAATTAGCTCAGATAGCGTTCCATAAACGCAATATGTAATAGACAAGACCTACTCCTTGCTCAGAGAACTGGACTCAACACGCCCTATTCACCGCACAAGAATATATCTGACTAGTAATAATCTTAAAACCTATGTATTGATATCTCTCTGTTAGTGTGTCAAGTGGGTGTAAAGCGGCATAAACACAGCAATGAAAAGCAGCTAAACCCCATTATAAAAATAAATTACTTTGAAAAACCCATGAAACAAAGACAGTGAAAGAGAGCGAAATTCTTACACAATGCGTTCAGGGGCTGTGATGCAACCTGGATTGACCATATCTAGACCCACAGCTGGATGAGACATAAGGGTGGACACTCTTGAGGCTGAGAGGTTTGGTGAGGTTGGGTGAGCAAACGCAGACCCTTTAAAATAATACTGCGTGGTACCCATCGCATGGGTCCCAAATCTCCAGGTTCAAGGGCATCTTCCTACATCGAAAACATGCATGAGAAACCCAGAAGATGGTACACCGTGTGATGGGGAAAGGTTTCTAAAACGCACCTCATTTCTCATCTCCTTGTGCCCGGGTTCGCTATTCCAGCCGCTTTACTAGCAATCTCCCTACTTGGAGCATCAGCACCTTTAACCTCCTGTTCTGTACAGGTTGCAATTTGTCCTGAGGGTGAACGGGAAGACGTGGAACCAATGAGAGACTAGATCTTGGTGTAGGAACAGGCACAGGTCACTCTATTTTCCCATCAGGAAGAAGAATTAACCACAGGCTCAGCCTGCCCCCCGGAACCAGAACAGGGCCTGAAGCCATCCTGCGCTTTGGCGGCCAGCTCCCTAAAAAGCGAGTTGTAAAATGGAGCTTCAGGGCACTGCAATTCACAAACCTGCAGAGTTATAAATGATAACTCTCGTCCACAAATATATTGAGGGAAGGCAAAGAAGAGGATTTGAAATCAAGGCAGAATTGCAGGAAACAGATTTCAGGAGGTAGATTCGAATCGCCTTTAAAGCACATGAAAAGCGGCAAAACGTTGACAATGATGCCCTTGGCCAAAAAGGGCGTATGCGTTTTTTCCTGAATATATTCAGGAAAAAACGCATACGCCCTTTTTGGCCAACCAAGCAACCTGGAAAGGCAAATCAGCGCTACAAAGAAGACTCGCTTCCCATCGGTCAAAAGGGCCATGCTGAAAAAAGTGTCAAAACCAGAAATGCAGGACAGGCCATGGAGAAATGGGAGCCTTGCTACACTGATGGGCGGGATGTAAATTGCCAACAGCCACTCTGGAGAAGTGTACGGTGTGTCCTTAAACATCTAAACAACACAGCTTAGTGAGCATAGGGCACTTCCACTCATGGGGGTATAAATTGGGAAAATTAAAAATCAGCAAGACACAAGCACCCCAAAGTTTAGGGCTGCCCTGTTGACAAGGACCTCCACTTCATTCCACCTTCAATATCCCAGGAAAGAGAAAAATGGATAAAGGAGTTGTGGTCCTTATGTACAATGGAATATCACTCAGCCATGAAATCAATGTCATAAGGCTAGTAGCAGCATGATGAGTGGATTTAGGTACGACGATTCTAAGTGAAATAAGTCACACAGAAAAGGACACTTCTCATAAGGTATCACTGATAGAGGGAATGTAAAAACCGTTACACTTGAACTGAATTACAAAACAGAACGGAGTCACACATGCAGAAAACAAACTATGGCTGCTTAACGGGAAAGGTGAGGTGGGGTGATACATAAAACAAGGGTTTCAAATTAGCTCAGATACCGTTCCATAAACCCAATATGTAATAGACAAGACCTACTCCTTGCTCAGAGAACTGGACTCAACACGCCCTATTCACCGCACAAGAATATATCTGACTAGTAATAATCTTAAAACCTATGTATTGATATCTCTCTGTTAGTGTGTCAAGTGGGTGTAAAGCGGCATAAACACAGCAATGAAAAGCAGCTAAACCCCATTATAAAAATAAATTACTTTGAAAAACCCATGAAACAAAGACAGTGAAAGAGAGCGAAATTCTTACACAATGCGTTCAGGGGCTGTGATGCAACCTGGATTGACCATATCTAGACCCACAGCTGGATGAGACATAAGGGTGGACACTCTTGAGGCTGAGAGGTTTGGTGAGGTTGGGTGAGCAAACGCAGACCCTTTAAAATAATACTGCGTGGTACCCATCGCATGGGTCCCAAATCTCCAGGTTCAAGGGCATCTTGCTACATCGAAAACATGCATGAGAAACCCAGAAGATGGTACACCGTGTGATGGGGAAAAGTTTCTAAAACGCACCTCATTTCTCATCTCCTTGTGCCCGGGTTCGCTATTCCAGCCGCTTTACTAGCAATCTCCCTACTTGGAGCATCAGCACCTTTAACCTCCTGTTCCGTACAGGTTGCAATTTGTCCAGAGGGTGAACGGGAAGACGTGGAACCAATGAGAGACTAGATCTTGGTGTAGGGACAGGCACAGGTAACTCTATTTTCCCATCAGGAAGAAGAATTAACCACAGGCTCAGCCTGCCCCCCGGAACCAGAACAGGGCCTGAAGCCATCCTGTGCTTTGGCGGCCAGCTCCCAAAAAAGCGAGTTGTAAAATGGAGGTTCAGGGCACTGCAATTCACAAAGCTGCAGAGTTATAAATGATAACTCTCGTCCACAAATATATTGAGGGAAGGCAAAGAAGAGGATTTGAAATCAAGGCAGAATTGCAGGAAACAGATTTCAGGAGGTAGATTCAAATCGCCTTTAAAGCACATGAAAAGCGGCAAAACGTTGACAATGATGCCCTTGGCCAAAAAGGGCGTATGCGTTTTTTCCTGAATATATTCAGGAAAAAACGCATACGCCCTTTTTGGCCAACCAAGCAACCTGGAAAGGCAAATCAGTGCTACAAAGAAGTCTCGCTTCCCATCGGTCAAAAGGGCCATGCTGAAAAAAGTGTCAAAACCAGAAATGCAGGACATGCCATGGAGAAATGGGAGCCTTGCTACACTGATGGGCGGGATGTAAATTGCCCACAGCCACTCTGGAGAAGCGTACGGTGTGTCCTGAAACATCTAAAAAACACAGCTTAGAGAGCATAGGGCACTTCCACTCATAGGGGTATAAATTGGGAAAATGAAAAATCAGCAAGACACAAGCAACCCAAAGTTTAGGGCTGCTCTGTTGACAAGGACCTCCACTTCATTCCACCTTCAATATCCCAGGAAAGAGAAAAATGGATAAAGAAGTTGTGGTCCTTATGTACAATGGAATATCACTCAGCCATGAAATCAATGTCATAAGGCTAGTAGCAGCATGATGAGTGGATTTAGGCACGACGATTCTAAGTGAAATAAGTCACACAGAAAAGGACACTTCTCATAAGGTATCACTGATAGAGGGAATGTAAAAACCGTTACACTTGAACTGAATTAAAAAACAGAACGGAGTCACACAGGCAGAAAACACACTATGGCTTCTTAACGGGAAAGGTGAGGTGGGGTGATACATAAAACAAGGGTTTCCAATTAGCTCAGATACCATTCCATAAACCCAATATGTAATAGACAAGACCTACTCCTTGCTCAGAGAACTGGACTCAACACGCCCTATTCACCGCACAAATATATCTGACTAGTAATAATATTAAAACCTATGTATTTATATCTCTCTGTTAGTGTGTCAAGTGGGTTTAAAGCGGCATAAACACAGCAATGAAAAGCAGCTAAACCCCATTATAAAAATAAATTACTTTGAAAAACCCATGAAACAAAGACAGTGAAAGAGAGCGAAATTCTTACACAATGCGTTCAGGGGCTGTGATGCAACCTGGATTGACCATATCTAGACCCACAGCTGGATGAGACATAAGGGTGGACACTCTTGGGGCTGAGAGGTTTGGTGAGGTTGGGTGAGCAAACGCAGACCCTTTAAAGTAATACTGCGTGGTACCCATCGCATGGGTCGCAAATCTCCAGGTTCAAGGGCATCTTCCTACATCGAAAACATGCATGAGAAATCAAAAAGATGGTACACCATGTGATGGGGAAAGGTTTCTAAAACACACCTCATTTCTCTTCTCCTTGTGCCCGGGTTCGCCATTCCAGCCGCTTTACTAATAATCTCCCTACTTGGAGCATCAGCACCTTTAACCTCCTGTTCCGTACAGGTTGCAATTTGTCCTGAGCATGAACGGGTAGACGGGGAACCAGTGAGAGACTAGCTCTTGGTGTTGGGACAGGCACAGGTCACTCTATTTTCCCATCAGGAAGAAGAATTAACCACAGGCTCATCCTCCCCCCCGGAACCAGAACAGGGCCTGAAGCCATCCTGCGCTTTTGCGGCCAGCTCCCAAAAAAGCAAGTTGTAAAATGGAGCTTCAGGGCACTGCAATTCACAAACCTGCAGAGTTATAAATGATAACTCTCGTCCACAAATATATTGAGGGAAGGCAAAGAAGAGGATTTGAAATCAAGGCAGAATTGCAGGAAACAGATTTCAGGAGGTAGATTCGAATCGCCTTTAAAGCACATGAAAAGCAGCAAAACGTTGACAATGATGCCCTTGGCCAAAAAGGGCGTATGCGTTTTTTCCTGAATATATTCAGGAAAAAACGCATACGCCCTTTTTGGCCAACCAAGCAACCTGGAAAGGCAAATCAGCGCTACAAGAAGACTCGCTACCCATCGGTCAAAAGGGCCATGCTGAAAAAAGTCTCAAAACCAGAAATGCAGGACAGGCCATGGAGAAATGGGAGCCTTGCTACACTGATGGGCGGGATGTAAATTGCCAACAGGCACTCTGGAGAAGTGTACGGTGTGTCCTGAAACATCTAAAAAACACAGCTTAGAGAGCATAGGGCACTTCGACTCATGGGGGTATAAATTGGGTAAATGAAAAATCAGCAAGACACAAGCACCCCAAAGTTTAGGGCTGCTCTGTTGACAAGGACCTCCACTTCATTCCACCTTCAATATCCCAGGAAAGAGAAAAATGGATAAAGAAGTTGTGGTCCTTATGTACAATGGAATATCACTCAGCCATGAAATCAATGTCATAAGGCTAGTAGCAGCATGATGAGTGGATTTAGGTACGACGATTCTAAGTGAAATAAGTCACACAGAAAAGGACACTTCTCATAAGGTATCACTTATAGAGGGAATGTCAAAACCGTTACACTTGAACTGAATTACAAAACAGAACAGAGTCACACATGCAGAAAACACACTATGGCTGCTTAACGGGAAAGGTGAGGTGGGGTGATACATAAAACAAGGGTTTCAAATTAGCTCAGATACCGTTCCATAAACCCAATATGTAATAGACAAGACCTACTCCTTGCTCAGAGAACTGGACTCAACACGCCCTATTCACCGCACAAGAATATATCTGACTAGTAATAATCTTAAAACCTATGTATTGATATCTCTCTCTTAGTGTGTCAAGTGGGTGTAAAGCGGCATAAACACAGCAGTGAAAAGCAGCTAAACCCCATTATAAAAATAAATTACTTCGAAAAACCCATGAAACAAAGACAGTGAAAGAGAGAGAAATTCTTACACAATGCGTTCAGGGGCTGTGATGCAACCTGGATTGACCATATCTAGACCCACAGCTGGATCAGACATAAGGGTGGACACTCTTGGGGCTGAGAGGTTTGGTGAGGTTGGGTGAGCAAACGCAGACCCTTTAAAGTAATACTGCGTGGTACCCATCGCATGGGTCCCAAATCGCCAGGTTCAAGGGCATGTTCCTACATTGAAAACATGCATGAGAAAACAAAAAGTTGGTACACCATGTGATGGGGAAAGGTTTCTAAAACGCACCTCATTTCTCATCTCCTTGTGCTCGGGTTCGCCATTCCAGCCGCTTTACCAGCAATCTCCCTACTTGGAGCATCAGCACCTTTAACCTCCTGTTCTGTACAGGTTGCAATTTGTCCTGAGGGTGAACGGGAAGACGTGGAACCAATGAGAGACTAGATCTTGGTGTAGGGACAGGCACAGGTCACTCTATTTTCCCATCAGGAAGAAGAATTAACCACAGGCTCAGCCTGCCCCCCGGAACCAGAACAGGGCCTGAAGCCATCCTGCGCTTTGGCGGCCAGCTCCCTAAAAAGCGAGTTGTAAAATGGAGCTTCAGGGCACTGCAATTCACAAACCTGCAGAGTTATAAATGATAACTCTCGTCCACAAATATATTGAGGGAAGGCAAAGAAGAGGATTTGCAATCAAGGCAGAATTGCAGGAAACAGATTTCAGGAGGTAGATTTGAATCGCCTTTAAAGCACATGAAAAGCGGCAAAACGTTGACAATGATGCCCTTGGCCAAAAAGGGCGTATGCGTTTTTTCCTGAATATATTCAGGAAAAAACGCATACGCCCTTTTTGGCCAACCAAGCAACCTGGAAAGGCAAATCAGCGCTACAAAGAAGACTCGCTTCCCATCGGTCAAAAGGGCCATGCTGAAAAAAGTGTCAAAACCAGAAATGCAGGACAGGCCATGGAGAAATGGGAGCCTTGCTACACTGATGGGCGGGATGTAAATTGCCAACAGCCACTCTGGAGAAGCGTACGGTGTGTCCTGAAACATCTAAAAAACACAGCTTAGAGAGCATAGGGCACTTCCACTCATGGGGGTATAAATTGGGAAAATGAAAAATCAGCAAGACACAAGCACCCCAAAGTTTAGGGCTGCTCTGTTGACAAGGACCTCCACTTCATTCCACCTTCAATATCCCAGGAAAGAGAAAAATGGATAAAGAAGTTGTGGTCCTTATGTACAATGGAATATCACTCAGCCATGAAATCAATGTCATAAGGCTAGTAGCAGCATGATGAGTGGATTTAGGCACGACGATTCTAAGTGAAATAAGTCACACAGAAAAGGACACTTCTCATAAGGTATCACTGATAGAGGGAATGTAAAAACCGTTACACTTGAACTGAATTAAAAAACAGAACGGAGTCACACAGGCAGAAAACACACTATGGCTTCTTAACGGGAAAGGTGAGGTGGGGTGATACATAAAACAAGGGTTTCCAATTAGCTCAGATACCATTCCATAAACCCAATATGTAATAGACAAGACCTACTCCTTGCTCAGAGAACTGGACTCAACACGCCCTATTCACCGCACAAATATATCTGACTAGTAATAATATTAAAACCTATGTATTTATATCTCTCTGTTAGTGTGTCAAGTGGGTTTAAAGCGGCATAAACACAGCAATGAAAAGCAGCTAAACCCCATTATAAAAATAAATTACTTTGAAAAACCCATGAAACAAAGACAGTGAAAGAGAGCGAAATTCTTACACAATGCGTTCAGGGGCTGTGATGCAACCTGGATTGACCATATCTAGACCCACAGCTGGATGAGACATAAGGGTGGACACTCTTGGGGCTGAGAGGTTTGGTGAGGTTGGGTGAGCAAACGCAGACCCTTTAAAGTAATACTGCGTGGTACCCATCGCATGGGTCGCAAATCTCCAGGTTCAAGGGCATCTTCCTACATCAAAAACATGCATGAGAAATCAAAAAGATGGTACACCATGTGATGGGGAAAGGTTTCTAAAACACACCTCATTTCTCTTCTCCTTGTGCCCGGGTTCGCCATTCCAGCCGCTTTACTAATAATCTCCCTACTTGGAGCATCAGCACCTTTAACCTCCTGTTCCGTACAGGTTGCAATTTGTCCTGAGGATGAACGGGTAGACGGGGAACCAGTGAGAGACTAGCTCTTGGTGTTGGGACAGGCACAGGTCACTCTATTTTCCCATCAGGAAGAAGAATTAACCACAGGCTCGTCCTCCCCCCCGGAACCAGAACAGGGCCTGAAGCCATCCTGCGCTTTTGCGGCCAGCTCCCAAAAAAGCGAGTTGTAAAATGGAGCTTCAGGGCACTGCAATTCACAAACCTGCAGAGTTATAAATGATAACTCTCGTCCACAAATATATTGAGGGAAGGCAAAGAAGAGGATTTGAAATCAAGGCAGAATTGCAGGAAACAGATTTCAGGAGGTAGATTCGAATCGCCTTTAAAGCACATGAAAAGCAGCAAAACGTTGACAATGATGCCCTTGGCCAAAAAGGGCGTATGCGTTTTTTCCTGAATATATTCAGGAAAAAACGCATACGCCCTTTTTGGCCAACCAAGCAACCTGGAAAGGCAAATCAGCGCTACAAAGAAGACTCGCTACCCATCGGTCAAAAGGGCCATGCTGAAAAAAGTCTCAAAACCAGAAATGCAGGACAGGCCATGGAGAAATGGGAGCCTTGCTACACTGATGGGCGGGATGTAAATTGCCAACAGCCACTCTGGAGAACTGTACGGTGTGTCCTGAAACATCTAAAAAACACAGCTTAGAGAGCATAGGGCACTTCCACTCATGGGGGTATAAATTGGGTAAATGAAAAATCAGCAAGACACAAGCACCCCAAAGTTTAGGGCTGCTCTGTTGACAAGGACCTCCACTTCATTCCACCTTCAATATCCCAGGAAAGAGAAAAATGGATAAAGAAGTTGTGGTCCTTATGTACAATGGAATATCACTCAGCCATGAAATCAATGTCATAAGGCTAGTAGCAGCATGATGAGTGGATTTAGGTACGACGATTCTAAGTGAAATAAGTCACACAGAAAAGGACACTTCTCATAACGTATCACTTATAGAGGGAATGTCAAAACCGTTACACTTGAACTGAATTACAAAACAGAACAGAGTCACACATGCAGAAAACACACTATGGCTGCTTAACGGGAAAGGTGAGGTGGGGTGATACATAAAACAAGGGTTTCAAATTAGCTCAGATACCGTTCCATAAACCCAATATGTAATAGACAAGACCTACTCCTTGCTCAGAGAACTGGACTCAACACGCCCTATTCACCGCACAAGAATATATCTGACTAGTAATAATCTTAAAACCTATGTATTGATATCTCTCTCTTAGTGTGTCAAGTGGGTGTAAAGCGGCATAAACACAGCAGTGAAAAGCAGCTAAACCCCATTATAAAAATAAATTACTTCGAAAAACCCATGAAACAAAGACAGTGAAAGAGAGAGAAATTCTTACACAATGCGTTCAGGGGCTGTGATGCAACCTGGATTGACCATATCTAGACCCACAGCTGGATGAGACATAAGGGTGGACACTCTTGGGGCTGAGAGGTTTGGTGAGGTTGGGTGAGCAAACGCAGACCCTTTAAAGTAATACTGCGTGGTACCCATCGCATGGGTCCCAAATCTCCAGGTTCAAGGGCATCTTGCTACATCGAAAACATGCATGAGAAACCCAGAAGATGGTACACCGTGTGATGGGGAAAGGTTTCTAAAACGCACCTCATTTCTCATCTCCTTGTGCTCGGGTTCGCCATTCCAGCCACTTTACTAGCAATCTCCCTACTTGGAGCATCAGCACCTTTAACCTCCTGTTCCGTACAGGTTGCAATTTGTCCTGAGGATGAACGGGAAGACATGGAACCAATGAGAGACTAGCTCTTGGTGTTGGGACATGCAGAGGTCACTCTATTTTCCCATCAGGAAGAAGAATTAACCACAGGCTCATCCTGCCCCCCGGAACCAGAACAGGGCCTGAAGCCACCCTGCGCTTTTGCGGCCATCTCCCAAAAAGACGAGTTGTAAAATGGAGGTTCAGGGCACTGCAATTCACAAACCTGCAGAGTTATAAATGATAACTCTCGTCCACAAATATATTGAGGGAAGGCAAAGAAGAGGATTTGAAATCAAGGCAGAATTGCAGGAAACAGATTTCAGGAGGTAGATTCGAATCGCCTTTAAAGCACATGAAAAGCGGCAAAATGTTGACAATGATGCCCTTGGCCAAAAAGGGCGTATGCGTTTTTTCCTGAATATATTCATGAAAAAACGCATACGCCCTTTTTGGCCAACCATGCAACCTGGAAAGGCAAATCAGTGCTACAAAGAAGTCTCGCTTCCCATCGGTCAAAAGGACCATGCTGAAAAAAGTGTCAAAACCAGAAATGCAGGACAGGCCATGGAGAAATGGGAGCCTTGCTACACTGATGGGCGGGATGTAAATTGCCAACAGCCACTCTGGAGAAGTGTACGGTGTGTCCTTAAACATCTAAACAACACAGCTTAGTGAGCATAGGGCACTTCCACTCATGGGGGTATAAATTGGGAAAATTAAAAATCAGCAAGACACAAGCACCCCAAAGTTTGGGGCTGCCCTGTTGACAAGGACCTCCACTTCATTCCACCTTCAATATCCCAGGAAAGAGAAAAATGGATAAAGGAGTTGTGGTCCTTATGTACAATGGAATATCACTCAGCCATGAAATCAATGTCATAAGGCTAGTAGCAGCATGATGAGTGGATTTAGGTACGACGATTCTAAGTGAAATAAGTCACACAGAAAAGGACACTTCTCATAATGTATCACTTATAGAGGGAATGTCAAAACCGTTACACTTGAACTGAATTACAAAACAGAACGGAGTCACACATGCAGAAAACACACTATGGCTGCTTAACGGGAAAGGTGAGGTGGGGTGATACATAAAACAAGGGTTTCAAATTAGCTCAGATACCGTTCCATAAACCCAATATGTAATAGACAAGACCTACTCCTTGCTCAGAGAACTGGACTCAACACGCCCTATTCACTGCACAAGAATATATCTGACTAGTAATAATCTTAAAACCTATGTATTGATGTCCCTCTGTAAGTGAATCAAGTGGGTGTAAAGGGGCATAAACACAGCAGTGAAAATCAGGTAAACCCCATTATAAAAATAAATTACTTAAAAATCCCAAAAAACAAAGACAGTGATAGAGGGAAAATTTTTACATAATTCGTTCCGGGGCTTTGATGCAACCTGGTGTGACCATATCTAGACCCACAGCTGGATGAGAAATAAAGCTGGACACTCTTCGGGCTGAAGGTCTCTTTCCCTATTTACCAAATTAGGAACGTAGAAAGGCTGCCACCCTCTGGCCGTTACCTGCAAAAGCAGCTTTAAAACCTGTGCTAATGGTCACTTCATATGAACAAGTACTTCAGGGCTGTAAATGAAACGTGCCCTCAAAATGTCTTGAGGGAGGTAATGGCCAAAAATTTTCAAAATGTGACACTTACTTTAAGAAAACACTTTGAAGACCTGAGCTGTAATCACAGTTTGATAAATAAAAAGGGCATGCTTTAAAGCTCAGTTTCAACAGATTATGGGACACATGCAAATTCAACCACAGATAGGCATCAGCTCGCACCCATTAGAATAACCATCAGCAAGAAAACTACAAACAATAAATATTGAAGGTGTTTTGGAGAAATGCATACCCTCAATTTTAAGTGGGACGTAACCTGGAAAGAGCCACTAATGAGAACTGAATGGTGGTGCCTTTAAAACATACACACTGAGCTACCATATGATACAGCAAGCCCACTCCTTGGCCTATAACATAAGAAGATATAACTGGAAAGACACAGGCAAGCAAATGTGCATTGCAGCAGTATTACAATAGCCAAGACATGGAGGCAACCAGAAAGTCCATCAAGAGGTGCGTGGCCAAAGAAGAACTGGTACACGTACAGATGGAATATTAGCCAGGGAAAAAAATGAAACAATGCCATTTGCAGCACCATGTATGATTCTTGAGGTAATCAGGCAAATTGTACTAAGTCAGAAAGCAAAAGACACATATCCTATAATATCACTTATAGGTCTTAGCTAAAAATTGATACCAATGAAGATATTTCCACAGAGAAATGCAATCACAGATTCATTAAACAAACTTATGGTTCACCAAATGGAAAGGTGTGAGGATTGGATACATTAGGATATTGGGGTTAAGATAGATATAGAAACACATGTGAAATATGTAATCACCAAAGACCTACGTAATACCAAGACAAGACTACTCAACATCGTGTCATAACCTACATGGGAAAATGCTCCAAAGAAGAATAGATATATGTATATGTTTAAAAGAACCACATCTTTCACACCTAGAAGAAACAAAACATTTTAATTAAATTTGCTCTGACAAAAAATAAAAATTAAATTAAAAAAAGAACAAGAAGTGATGAGACATAAACTTAAGGGGCTTTTTGCTGGCACATTGCATTCTAATTTACAACCAGAACATGACTTCCATTAAGGCTCTGTCATCACTAATAAAGCAGCTTTATAAGCAATGTTGAAGGTAGCTTAAAAGAAGTCTCACTAATTATTGATAGTAACAAGGAAACAAAGAAAAGTAAAAATCTCACTGCAAAAAGTATACATAGGGTAAGGATAGTAGATCAAACACTTATTAAACTTCTGTAAAGAATAAAAGACAACAGTAGTATGTTTTTTTAAAAAGAGAGGGCCCAAATAAATCTGAAATGAAAGAGATGATGTTACAACAGACACCACAGAAATACAAAGTATCCTAAGATACACACAGGGTAACTCAGGGCTCAGACTGGACAGAGCCCACTCTCCAGTCCCCTGTACATGACTTACAGGAGCCTCAGGAACTGAGGAGGGGGTCCCTGAGGAGAGGCTCAAGAGAGAATATGGTAGGCATTAACATGACTGCATTCATCTTAAACATGCCTGAACTACATTCACACGAGATGATTTTGTCCTGTATGTACATCGGCACCTCTAGTTGGAACTGCAGATCTTTGGCTTCAACACCTCTACTGACAACATTAGCGTCACCTGCTGTGGACCGTCTCCTATAGGATTTCTAGAATCACAAAACATCGAAGCTTCACAGGACCCAGAGTCTGTGCAACTCCACACAGAGTCTCAGAGTCTCAACTCCACTCAGATACTCCACTCTTGGAGGGCACACACAAAGTAGTGTGCACATCAGGACCCAGGGGAAGGAGCAGTGACCCTGTAGGAGAATGACCAGAACTACCTGCTACTTTTAGAGGGTCTCCTGCAGAGGCAGGTGGTGGCTGTGGCTGTGGCTCACCGTGAGGACAACGACACTGGCAGCAGAAGTTCTGGGAAATACTCCTTGGTGTGAGCCCTCCCAGAGTCCGCCATTAGCCCCACCAAGAGCAAGGTAGGCTCCAGGGCTGGGTCGCCTCAGGCCAAACAACCAACAGGGAGGGAACCCAGCCCCATGCATCAGCAGACAAGCGGATTAAACTTTTTATTAAAGTTTTATTTAATCCGTAGACAAGCGGATTAAAGCTCTGCCCACCAAAGCAACACCCAGCTCTACCCACCACCAGTCCCTCCCATCAGGAAGCTTGCACAAGCCTCTAAGATAGACTCATCCACCGGAGAGCAGACAGCAGAAGCAAGAAGAACTACAATTCTGCAGCCTGTGGAAGGAAAACCACATTCACAGAAAGATAGACAAAATGAAAAGGCAGAGGACTTTATACCAGATCAAGGAACAAGATAAAACCCCAGAAAAAAAAAATGAAATGAGGTGGAGATAGGGAACCTTCCAGAAAAAGAATTCAGAATAATGATAGTGAAGTTGAGCCAAGACCTTGGAAAAAGAAAGGAGGCAAAGATCGAGAAGATGCAAGAAATGTTTAACAAAGACCTAGAAGAATTAAGGAAAAAACACCTAGAAGAATTAAAGAACAAACAAACAGAGGTGAACAATGCAATAACTGAAATGAAAAATACACTAGAAGGAATCAGTAGCAGAATAACTGTGGCAGAAGAACGGATAAGTGACCTGGAAGACAGAAAGGTGGAAATCACTGCCATGGAACAGAATAAAGAAAAAGAATGAAAATAAACGAAGATACCCCAAGAGTCCTCTGGGACAACTTTAAACGCAACAACATTCGCATTATAGGGGTCCCAGAAGGAGAAGAGAGAGAGAAAGGACCCGAGAATATATTTGAAGAGATTATGGTCAAAAACTTCCCTAGCATGGGAAAAGAAATAGCCACCCAAGTCCAGAAGCACAGAGTGTCCCAGGCAGGATAAACCAAAGGAGAAAAATGACAAGACACATAGTAATCAAATTGACAAAAATGAACGACAAAGAAAAATGATTGAAAGCAGCAAGGGAAAAATGACAAATAACATACAAGGGAACTCCCATAAGGATAACAACTGATTTCTCAGCAGAAAATCTACAAGCCAGAAGGAAGTGGCATGATAAATTTAAAGTGATGAAAGGGAAGAACCTACAACCAAGAGTACTCCACCCTGCAAAGAGCTCATTCAGATTTGATGGAGAAATCAAAAGCCTTACAGACAAGCAAAAGCTAAGAGAATTCAGCACCATGAAACCAGCTCTACACCAAATGCTAAAGGAACTTCTCTAAGTGGGAAACACAAGAGAAGAAAAGGACCCACCAAGACAAACCCATAACAATTAAGAAAATAGTAGTAGGAACATACATATCGATAATTACCTTAAACGTGAATGCACTACATGTTCCAACCAAAAGACACAGGCTCGCTGAATGGATACAAAAACAAGACCCATATATATGCTGTCTACAAGAGATCCATTTCAGACCTAGGGACACATACAGACTCAAAGTGAGGCGATGGAAAAATATATTCTATGCAAATGAAAATCAAAAGAAAGCTGGAGTAGCAATACTCATATCAGATAAAATAGACTTTAAAATAAAGAATGTTACAAGAGACGAGGAAAGGCACTACATAATGGTCAGGGGATCAATCCAAGAAGAAGATATAACAATTATAAATATATATGTACCCAAAATAGGAGCAGCTCAATGTATAAGGCAACTGCTAACAGCTATAAAAGAGGAAATTGACAGTAACACAATAATAGCGGGGGACTTTAACAGCTCACTTACACCAGTGGAGATCAGCCAGACAGACAATTAATAAGGAAACACAAGCTTTAAATGACACAATAGACCAGATAGAGTTAATTGATATTTATAGGACATTCCATCCAAAAACAGCAGATTACACGTTCTTCTCAACTGCACACGGAACATTCTCCAGGATAGATCACATCTTGGGTCACAGATAAAGCCTCAGTAAATTTAAGAAAACTGAAATCATATCAAGCAGCTGTTCCGACCACAATGCTATGAGATTAGAAATCAATTACACGGAAAAAACCGTAAAAAACACAAACACATGGAGGCTAAACAATACGTTACTAAATAACCAAGAGATCACTGAAGAAATCAAAGAGGAAATCAAAAACTACCTAGAGACAAATGACAACAAAAACACGGTGATCCAAAACCTATGGGATGCAGCAAAAGGAGTTCTAAGAGGGAAGTTTATAGCAATACAAGCCTACCTCAAGAAACAAGAAAAATCTCAAATAAACAATCTAACCTTACACCTAGAGGAACTAGAGAAAGAAGAACAAAACCCAAAGTTAGTAGAAGGAAAGAAATCATAAAGATCAGAGCAGAAATAAATGAAATAGAAACAAAGAAAACGAAAGCAAAGATCAATAAAACTAAAAGCTGGTTCTTTGAGAAGATAAGCAAAAATGATCAACCTTTAGCCAGACTCCAGAAAAAGAGGGAGAGGACGCACATCAACAAAATTAGAAGTGAAAAAGCAGAAGTTACAACAGACACCACAGGAATACAAAGCATCCTAAGAGACTACTACAAGCAACTCTAGGCCAATAAAATGGACAATCTGGAAGAAATGGACAAATTCTTAGAAAGGGATAACCTTCTAAGACTGAACCAGGAAGAAATAGAAAATATGAACAAACCTACCACAAGCAATGAAATTGAAACTGTGATTAAAAATCTTCCAACAAACAAAAGTCCAGAACCAGATGGCATCACAGGTGAATTCTATCAAACATTTAGAGAAGAGCTAACACCCAACCTTCTCAAATTCTTCAAAACAATTGCAGGGGAAGGAACACTCCCAAACTCATTCTATGAGACCACCTTCACCCTGATACCAAAATCAGACAGAGATACTACAAGGAAAGAAAATTATAGACCAATATCACTGATGAATATAGATGTAAAAATCCTCAACAAAATACTAGCAAACAGAATCGAACAACACATGAAAAGGATCATACACCATGATCAAGTGGGGTTTATCCCAGGGATGCGAGGATTCTTCAATATACACAAATCAATGTGATACACCATATTAACAAATTGTAGAATAAAACCATATGATCATCTCAATAGATGAAGGAAAAGATTTTGAGAAAATTCAACACTCATTTACGATAAAAACTCTGCAGAGTGTGGGCCTAGAGGGAAACTACCTCAACATAATGAAGGCCATATATGACAAACCCACAGCAAACAGCATTCTCAATGGTGAAAAACTGAAAGCGTTTCCTCTAAGATCAGGAACAAGACGAGGATGTCCACTCTCACCACTGCTATTCAACATAGTTTTGGAAGTCCTAGCCATGGCAATCAGAGAAGAAAAAGAAATAAAAGGAATACAAAAAGGAAAAGAAGAAGTAAAATTGTCACTGTTTGCAGATCACATGATATCATAGAAAGAGAATCCTGAAGATGCCACCAGAAAACCACTGGAGCTAATCAATGAATTTGGTAAAGTTGCAGGATACAAAATTAATGCACAGAAATTGCTTGCATTCCTATACACTAACAATGAAAGATCAGAAAGAGAAATTAAGGAAACAATCCCATTACCACTGCAACAAAAAGAATAAAATACCTAGGAATAAACCTACCTAAGGAAGTAAAAGACCTGTACTCAGAAAACTATAAGACACTGATGAAAGAAATCAAAGATGATATAAACAGATGGAGACATATACCATGTTCTCGGATTAGAAGAATCAATATTGTGAAAATGACTATACTACCCAAAGCAATCTACAGATTCAATGCAATCCCGATCAAAATACCTTTGGCATTTTCTACAGAACAAGAAAAAAAAATCTTAAAATTTGTAGGGAGACACAAAAGACCCTGGATAGCCAAAGCAGTCTTGAGGGGGGAAAAAAAAGAGCTGGAGGAATCAGACTTCCAGACTTCAGACTATATTGCAAAGCTACAGTAATCAAGATAATATGGTACTGACACAAAAACAGAAATATAGGTCAATAGAACAGGATAGAAAGCACAGAGATAAACCCACGTACCTATGGTTCACTAATCTATGACAAAGGAGGCAAGGGTATACAATGGAGAAAAGACAGTGTCTTCAGCAAGTGGTGCTGGGAAAACTGGACAGTTACATGTAAAAGAATGAAATTAGTACACTCCCTAACACCATACACAAAAATAAACTCAAAATGGATTAGAGACCTAAATATAAGACCCGCCACTATAAAACTCTTAGAGGAAAACATAAGCAGAACAGTCTATGACATAAATCACAGCAAGATCCTTTTTGACCCACCTCCTAGAGAAATGGAAATAAAAACAAAAATAAAAAAATGGGACCGAATGAAACATAAATTCTTTTGCACAGCAAAGGAAAACATAAGCAAGATGAAAAGACAACCATCAGAATGGGAGAAAATATTTTCAAATGAAGCAAATGGCAAAGGATTAATCTCCAAAAAGCAGCTCATGTAGCTCAATATCACAAAACCAAACAACCCAATCCAAAAATGGGCAGAAGACCTAAATAGACATTTCTCCAAAGAAGATATACAGGTTGCCAACAAACACATGAAAGGATGCTGAACATCACTAATCATTAGAGAAATGCAAATCAAAACTACAGTGAGGTATCACCTCACACCAGTCAGAATGGCCATCATCAAAAAATCTACCAACAATAAATGCTGGAGAGGCATTTATTGGAGCAAAGGGAACCCTCTTGCACTGTTGGTGGGAATGTAAATTGATATAGCCACTAGGGAGAACGGTATGGGGGTTCCTTAAACACTAAAAATAGAACTACCATGCAACCCAGCAAACCCACTCCTGGACATTTACCCTGAGAAAACCATAATTCAAAAAGAGTCATGTACCACAATGTTCACTGTAGCTCTATTTACAATAGCCAGGACATGGAAGCAACCTAAGTGTCCATCAACAGATAAATGGATAAAGAAGATGTGGCACATATATACAATGGAACATTATTCAGCCATAAAAAGAAACGAAATTGAGTTATTTTTAGTGAGGTGGATGGATCTAGAGTCTGTCCTACAGAGTGAAGTAAGTCAGAAAGAGAAAAACAAATACCGTATGCTAACACATATATATGGAATCTTAAAAAAAAAAGTTTATGAAGAACCTAGGGGCAGGAAAGGATTAAGGACACAGACGTAGAGAAAGGACTTGAGGACATGGGGAGAGGGAAGGGTAAGCTGGGACAAAGTGAGAGAGTGGTATGGACATATATACACTACCAAATGTAAAATTGATAGCTACTGGGAAGCAGCCACATAGCACAGGGAGATCAGCTCTGTGCTTTGTGACCACCTAAAAGGGTGGGATAAGGGAGTGAGAGGGAGGTGCAAGAGGGAGGGGATATGGTGTTATATGTATACGCACAGCTGATTCACTTTTTTATACAGCAGAAACTAACACACAATTGTAAAGCAATTATACTCCAATAAAGATGTAAAAGAAAAAAAAAAAGCCCAGAGATAAACCTACACACCTATGGCCCACTAATCTATGACAAAGGAGGCAAGGGTATACAAAGGAGAAAAGACAGTCTCTTCAATAAGTGGTGCTGGGAAAAATGGACAGCTACATGTAAAAGAATGAAATTAGAACACTCCCTAACACCATACACAAAAAATAAACTCAAAATGGATTAGAGACCGAAATGTAAGACCGGACACTATAAAACTCGTAGAGGAAAACACAGGAAGAATACTCTTTGACATAAATCACAGCAAGATCTTTTTTGATCCACCTCCTAGAGTAATGGAATAAAAAAAATAAACATATGGGAGCAAATGAAACCTAAAAGCTTTTGCAAAGCAAAGGAAACTACAAACAAGACGAAAAGACAACCCTCACAATGGGAGAAAATATTTGCAAACGAATCAATGGACAAAGGATTAATCTCCAATGTATATAAACAGCTCATGCAGCTCAACAGTAAAAAAACAAACAACCCAATCCAAAAATGGGCAGATGACGTAAATAGACATTTGTCCCAAGAAGACATACAGATGACCAAGAAGCACATGAAAAGCTGCTCAACATCACTAATTATTAGAGAAATATAAACCAAAACTACAATGAGGTATCACCTCACACGAGTTAGAATGGGCATCATCCGAAAATCTACAAGCAACAAATGCTGGAGAGGGTGTGGAGAAAAGGGAACCCTCTTACACTATTTGTGGGAATGTAAATTGATACAGTCACTATGGAGAACAGTATGGAGGTTCCTTAAAAGACTAAAAATAGAATTACCATATGACCCAGCAATCCCACTACTGGCCATATACCCAGAGAAAACCATAATTCAAAAAGACATATTCACCACAATATTCATTGCAGCACTGTTTACAATAGCCAGGTCATGGAAGCAACCTAAATGCCCATAGACAGACGAACAGAAAAGATGTGCTACATATATAAAATGGAATATTACTCAGCCATAAAAACGAATGAAATTGGGTCATTTGTAGAGACGTGGATAGATCTAGAGACTGTCATACAGAGTGAAGTAAGTCAGAAAGAGAAAAACAAATATCGTATATTAACGCATACATGTGGAACCTAGAAAAATGGTAAAGATGAACCGGTTTGCAAGGCAGAAATAGAGACACAGATGTAGAGAACAAATGTATGGACACCAAGGGGGGAAAGTGGCAGGGTGGTGGTGGTGGGATGAATTGCGAGCCTGGGATTGACATATATACACTTATATGTATAAAATAGGTTACCAATAAGAGCCTGCTGTATAAAAAAATGAATAAAATAAATTCAAAAATTAAAAAATAAATAATACTTAAAAAAATAAAACAGAAAAAAAAGTTCTGTCCTTCCCATAGACGTATTTATATGAATGAATTATTTCCATGCTTATATCCATAAATACAAAAAGAGGAATAAAACTTACCTTGAACCAAAAAAGAAAAAAAAAAAAAAAAACAGAACCCACTGGTCATACAGAGGAAAACCCTATCAGGGCACTTGCTCCAGGGGTAAACAATTCTGAAGTTGGTCACAGGTGGGGAATCATCTCCCATGCAGCCAGCAGCCCCCACACGAGGAGCGTCCTCATTGCAAAGCTGGGGGACCGTGAGGAGGCGTCTCTGAGTAAACGTGAGCTGAGCCCCAGGCCAGCTGCTGCTGAACTTTTCCCACCCTTCCCAGGTAAAACACCTGAATGTGTGCAAAGACTTTAAAAACTAGAGGAAGGGGCTTGGAGTCACACCAGCGACAGCACGCAGGCCGACTTGGTGCCTGCAGGCCAGCCAGGATGGTCCTGGCCCCGGGCGCTCGTCTGGAAGCTTTCCATTTCCCTGCCTGAGGTACCCCTCCTGTCCCGGCCCCCACTGCTTTTTTCCTTCCTCACCTCTGCCCGGGGAGAAATTCCAGCAGCAAGTATGGGTGACACATCCTCTTCTTTAGCAGGTGGCAGCCCGGCAACTCCTGCAGAAAGTCCAGCAGAGCCCCAGTCACACTGGGCCACTCATAGAGCCGTGGGCCCTACTCCCTCCCACCAGCCCAACCCCGAGACTGCTGACGGGGCAGAGAATATGGCGTCAGGCACAGCTGCAGAGGCTTTTGCTGCCTGGAGGGGTGTTTATATTGACCTCAACCCAGGCACACCTGGGAAGGGCTGGCCGGCCGGGTCAGGCTGCCCAGGTCAGCCAATCCTCGCCCCTCAGGGGCTCAGAGTTGCAGAAAATGGGCCTTGCTGCACCGGCCAGATCCAAGGAACAGGTGTAGGGTCCCGAGAGTCAGGATAGATAAGGGGCGGCAGCCCTGGCTTGTTTTCGAATCATTTTATCTGGTCCATGAGTGGGAGACAACTTCAAGAAGACCCTCTGCTAATGAGAGGAACCCAGGAGTCAGGGAGAGGAGGGGTGGTGGGTGGAGACAGAGGCCTGGTGCCCCGGCTGCAGTGGAAGCCCCTGGAAGACCAGGCAGAGGGAGGCCGCACAGAGTGAAGCCTAGGGTCACAGACCTGTTGGAGCTGCTGTTTGTTAGTACAAGCTCTGCTCTGAGGTGCTCTGTGTCAGCTCTGAGTGACAGGGGTGCTGGGGGTGCTCTGCAATGAGGGCTATGTGCACGGTTCCTGTGTGCCCAGCCCTGCCGGGGTACCTGTCCACAGGAGCTCCATATCCAGCGAGGGGCCTGCCCACGAGAGCCCCGTGGGCTGCTGCGTACCTGCCCAGGTGAGCTCCATATCCTGGGAGGGGCCTGACCACAAGAGCCCCGTGGGCTGCTGGGGACCTGGTAGAGGACGCCAGGACAGTCAGTGAAGCCACAGAGGATATACATCTAGTAGTTCCTAATTCCTACACCCTGCTGGTCATTCTACCATCCACCAGGACATGGCATTCTGTATTAGACTTCAATGATGCCTTCTTCTGTATTCCATTAGTCCCAGAGTCACAAGAAATTTTGGCTGTGAGTGGCAGGACTCAACCTACAACAAAAACAATACTGCTGGGCCGTCCTGCCCCAGGGGTTCAAAAATTCCCACACCATCTTTGGGGAAACGTTAGCTAAAGACCTAAAAGATCTACCTCTGGAGAAGGGAACCCTCCTTCAATATGCAGATGACATTCTGATCACCAGCCCGACTAAGGAGGCCTCTGAACTACCTAGCCAATAAAAGATAGAAGGTGTCCAAGGAAAAGGCTCAAATATCACAAACTAAGGTGGCCTTCCTGGGCTTCATTCGCACAGAAGGTCGGAGAAGCCCACCCCAGGAAAGGGAAGAAGCCATTTGCAGCCTCACCTTTCCTGAAACTAGAAGACAGCTTAGGGGTTCCTGGGGAGACCGGGGTTTGCTGCATCTGGATCCCTAACTACAGTCTAATAGCTGGGCCTCTATATGAAACACTGAAAGGAAAAGATGATGATCCTTTTGAATAGAATCCAGAAGCGGCCTTTCAAGAATGGAAAGAGCAGTCAATTCAGACCCTGGCCCTGGACCTCCCTAAGTTAGCTAAACCCTTTGACCTTTACATTCCTGGTCCAAGGCGAATCGCCCTTGGAGTATTAGTGCAAAAACTGGGACCACTTGAAATGGAACAATGCAAGAATGCCCTCCAGGCATTGGCCAGCCACCCCATCCGACCAGGATACTGGGGGTATCTAAAAACCTGGAAATCAGCAGCCCACAAGGCCAGCTCCCTCCTAAGGGAAAAGGACGCCACTTGGTGATCCTAACCACCCACCATGCCCTGAAGTTGCAGGGATTGCTCCGTGGGCACAATGACCTCGAGTGAGGAGGCCCTCCAACACCAACCTCCAGAGAGACAACCTGGGGCAATGGGCCCCCATGACGACTCGTGTGACCATCACTTGACCTGGAGCTTCTCTCAGAAAACAACAAGAGTGTGCCCCAAAAGAGAAGACTATTGCTTACAGGACTTACTGCACCCAGAGCGGAGCTAATAAACTTGGCAGGGGAACCGTAAATAATGCTGCCACCATAGAAAAGCCTACAGACACCGCAGTGACGGCGGCCAATGAGACCGGCTGTACTCCTGGCTACTTCAAAAGGCCGTTGACTGAGTGGCCGTCATGGTCCTGGATCACCACCGGCCCTGGACTGTCTGGGAGTTGAGCAAGCAGGGCTCTGACACCTGGTGCTGTTTGTACGTTAATTCAGTGGCCTAACTGAAGAAAGCACAGACTACTGGTCAGAGCATCTAGGCTGGCAGAAACCATCAGCCTAAGGGGGCCGAACCAATGTGGAGCAGGGTAAAACCGCCCACCCCCCCAGCGTCTCTGCACATCTCTTTCCTGGACCCTTAAAGGTCATTAGAATCTATAAAACTTCCAATGCTGGTGCTCAGGCAGACGAGCAGTGAGGGAGGAGGCCTGCGGACAATCAACCTCACCTGGAGGCTGCTGGGGAGAAGTCCTGCCCCTCCCCCCGGGTATGAGGACACCCAACTCAGCATGAAGCATTTACAGAAGACGTGTCTGCACCCTCAGCGCCCCAAGAATGAGGAATGGGACAAAAGGCAGAGGAGGGCTTTGTCACTGGCAAAGCCCATTAAAAATTCCTGGGAGATAAAAATAGAATCTGGGCAATAAAATAAAGTCTAACCATTTTTTCCTTTGTGCTTTGTCTAATTTCACTTGCTCCTAGGTTTCCACATGCAGAGGTCCCACACCCGACACTTCAGACCCGATTTCCTAGTGCAAAATGGCTGGGCCGACACCTCAGCTCGTGGGGCCCCGTGCAGACTCTGCGACATAGAGCCTGAGCTGCAGCCAACCTGGCCTTCGAGAGCTCCGCCCCCTCCCTCCCGCTGATGCTGACAGGATCCCTACACAGCAGCCCGGCCCACAACCCGCAGGGGAGCACACACTCTCACCTCTCCATTCTCTGATCAAAATATAAAGTTTTCCTTTGCTTCTGAACCAAAGTCAGTCTCGATCTGTTGGCTCCAATGACACTGGGCAGGGAGACCCTTGTTGGGGCCCACTCTGCAGGATCAGTAACAGAATTTGAGAACATTGTAACTTCAATGAACAGATGTGTGAGCCAAACTGTAATTAACATAGAGCAGTGTATAAGGCTCGTGTAAAATAAGATGTTTCTAACACTTCCATTTGATATTTCCATCACTTTATTATAAGCAAGTTCAGTGGAGGGGATTGTCTTATTTGTCAGGTCAAGAGTAGAGAAATGCAGTGATTTCTTTCCAAGGATGTACATCTAATAATCTTGGTTGAAGTTTCAACCTTGTTTTGAATGATTTTCCATTGAAAATGATACCTCTCTTTCAGCTCCTAGATTTCTGAGAAGTATAAAATCTTATATTTTTTATTAGCAAAGGGGAAAGGTGGGAGGAGGGATAAATTAACAGTTTCAGATTAACATATACACACTGCTATGTATAAAATATATCATCAACAAGGAACTACTGTATAGCACAGGGAACTATACTCAATATTTTGTAATGACCCCTGAGGGGAAATAATCTGAAAAACAATAGATATCTATATCAAATTCATCTATCAACTACAGATAAAATGGAAACTAAAGGAGGCCGATGGTGAGCGTTTCTGAACCTGAAGACTTCAATCATCTAAAGTTCGGACTCTGCCTACGGCCCAAGTCCCTTAATGAACACACATGTACCAGTAGCTTAAAAATTCCCCAGATTGGAGTTCGGGGAGACACTGATTTGGAAAAATCCCTTGTGTTCTCCTTACATACACGGGACCTTTCCTACAGCTAAAACATGCCTGTGACACCCAGAAGATGGAACACGGTTGGATCAGGAAGATTTTGGAAAAGGCAGCAAAACGCCTAATTTCCTGGTTGTTGGGTTCACCCCTCCAGCCTTTTTCCTTAAAATCTCCCCACTAGAGGATGTCAGCACCTTCAACATCCAGTTGCACAGAAATCGGAATTTGTCCAAAGGAAGAAGGGGAAGGAGGAGAAACAAGGAGAGCCAAGCCCTAGATGTTCGGAGAGGCACATGTCACTCTACTTTCCAGTCAGGAAGAAGAATTAAGCAAAGGCTTAGCCTGCCACCGGGAACCAGAGTAGGGCCAGAAGCAAAAGAGCGGTTCTGCGGAAAGCTCCCAAAAAAGCGAGTTGAAAAATGGAGCTCAGGGGCACTGCAATTCACAAACCTGCAGAGTTATAAATGATAACTCTCGTCCACAAATATATTCAGGGAAGGCAACAAAGAAGATTTGAAATCAAGGCAGAATTGCAGGAAACAGATTTCAGGAGATAGATTCGAATCACCCCTAAAGCACATGAAAAGCGGCAAAACGTCGACAATGATGCACTTGGACAAAAAGAACATATGCGTTTTTTTCTGAATGAATTCAGGAAAAAACCCATAGGCTCTTTTTGGCCAACCAAGCAAGCCGGAGATGCAATTCAGCACTACAAAGAAGTCTGACTTCCCATCAGTCAAAATGGCCTTCCTAAAAAAGTGTAAAACAAGAAAAGCAGGAGAGGCCAGGGAGGAAAGGGAGCCTTGCTACACTGATGGGCGGGATGTAAATTGCCAACAGCCACTCTGGAGAAGTGTACGGTGTGTCCTGAAACATCTAAAAAACACAGCTTAGAGAGAATAGGTCACTTCACTTCCACTCATGGGGGTATAAATTGGGAAAATGAAAAATCAGCAAGACACAAGCACCCCAAAGTTTAGGGCTGCTCTGTTGACAAGGACCTCCACTTCATTCCACCTTCAATATCCCAGGAAAGAGAAAAATGGATAAAGAAGTTGTGGTCCTTATGTACAATGGAATATCACTCAGCCATGAAATCAATGTCATAAGGCTAGTAGCAGCATGATGAGTGGATTTAGGTACGACGAATCTAAGTGAAATAAGTCACACAGAAAAGGACACTTCTCATAAGGTCTCACTGATAGAGGGAATGTAAAAACCGTTACACTTGAACTGAATTACAAAACAGAACAGAGTCACACATGCAGAAAACACACTATGGCTGCTAAACGGGAAAGGTGAGGTGGGGTGATACATAAAACAAGGGTTTCAAATTAGCTCAGATACCGTTGCATAAACCCAATAGGTAATAGACAAGACCTACTCCTTGCTCAGAGAACTGGACTCAACACGCCCTATTCACCGCACAACATTATATCTGACTAGTAATAATCTTAAAACCTATGTATTGATATCTCTCTGTTAGTGTGTCAAGTGGATGTAAAGCGGCATAAACACAACAGTGAAAAGCAGCTAAACCCCATTATAAAAATAAATTACTTTTAAAAACCCATGAAACAAAGACAGTGAAAGAGAGAGAAATTCTTACACAATGCGTTCAGGGGCTGTGATGCAACCTGGATTGACCATATCTAGACCCACAGCTGGATGAGACATAAGGGTGGACACTCTTGGGGCTGAGAGGTTTGGTGAGGTTGGGTGAGCAAACGCAGATACTTTAAAGTACTACTGCGTGGTACCCATCGCATGGGTCCCAAATCTCCAGGTTCAAGGGCATCTTCCTACATCGAAAACATGCATGAGAAAACAAAAAGATGGTACACCGTGTGATGGGGAAAGGTTTCTAAAACGCACCTCATTTCTCTTCTCCTTGTGCCCGGGTTCGCCATTCCAGCCGCTTTACTAACAATCTCCCTACTTGGAGCATCAGCACCTTTAACCTCCTGTTCCGTACACGTTGCAATTTGTCCTGAGGATGAACGGGAAGACGGGGAACCAGTGAGAGACTAGCTCTTGGTGTTGGGACAGGCACAGGTCACTCTATTTTCCCATCAGGAAGAAGAATTAACCACAGGCTCATCCTCCCCCCCGGAACCAGAACAGGGCCTGAAGCCATACTGCGCTTTTGCGGCCAGCTCCCAAAAAAGCGAGGTGTAAAATGGAGCTTCAGGGCACTGCAATTCACAAACCTGCAGAGTTATAAATGATAACTCTCGTCCACAAATATATTGAGGGAAGGCAAAGAAGAGGATTTGAAATCAAGGCAGAATTGCAGGAAACAGATTTCAGGACGTAGATTCGAATCGCCTTTAAAGCACATGAAAAGCGGCAAAACGTTGACAATGATGCCCTTTCCTGAATATATTCAGGAAAAAACGCATACGCCCTTTTTGGCCAACCAAGCAACCTGGAAAGGCAAATCAGGGCTATAAAGAAGACTCGCTACCCATCGGTCAAAAGGGCCATGTGGAAAAACGTGTCAAAATCAGAAATGCAGGACAGTTCATGGAGAAATGGGAGCCTTGCTACACTGATGGGCGGGGTGTAAATTGCCAACAGCCACTCTGGAGAAGTGTACGGTGTGTCCTGAAACATCTAAAAAACACAGCTTAGAGAGCATAGGGCACTTCCACTCATGGGGGTATAAATTGGGAAAATGAAAAATCAGCAAGACACAAGCACCCCAAAGTTTAGGGCTGCTCTGTTGACAAGGACCTCCACTTCATTCCACCTTCAATATCCCAGGAAAGAGAAAAATGGATAGAGAAGTTGTGGTCCTTATGTACAATGGAATATCACTCAGCCATGAAATCAATGTCATAAGGCTAGTAGCAGCATGATGAGTGGATTTAGGTACGACGATTCTAAGTGAAATAAGTCACACAGAAAAGGACACTTCTCATAAGGTATCACTTAAGGAGGGAATGTAAAAAGCGTTACACTTGAACTGAATTACAAAACAGAACAGAGTCACACATGCAGAAAACACACTATGGCTGCTTAACGGGAAAGGTGAGGTGGGGTGATACATAAAAGAAGGGTTTCAAATTAGCTCAGATACCGTTCCATAAACCCAATATGTAATAGACAAGACCTACTCCTTGCTCAGAGAACTGGACTCAACACGCCCTATTCACCGCACAAGAATATATCTGACTAGTAATAATCTTAAAACCTATGTATTGATATCTCTCTGTTAGTGTGTCAAGTGGGTGTAAAGCGGCATAAACACAGCAGTGAAAAGCAGCTAAACCCCATTATAAAAATAAATTACTTCGAAAAACCCATGAAACAAAGACAGTGAAAGAGAGAGAAATTCTTACACAATGCGTTCAGGGGCTGTGATGCAACCTGGATTGACCATATCTAGACCCACAGCTGGATGAGACATAAGGGTGGACACTCTTGGGGCTGAGAGGTTTGGTGAGGTTGGGTGAGCAAACGCAGACCCTTTAAAGGAATACTGCGTGGTACCCATCGCATGGGTCCCAAATCTCCAGGTTCAAGGGCATATTCCTACATCGAAAACATGCATGAGAAAACAAAAAGATGGTACACCATGTGATTGGGAAAGGTTTCTATAACGCACCTCATTTCTCTTCTCCTTGTGCCCGGGTTCGCCATTCAAGCCGCTTTACTAACAACCTCCCTACTTGGAGCATCAGCACCTTTAACCTCCTGTTCTGTACAGGTTGCAATTTGTCCTGAGGTTCAACGGGTAGATGGGGAACCAGTGAGAGACTAGCTCTTGGTGTTGGGACAGGCACAGGTCACTCTATTTTCCCATCAGGAAGAAGAATTAACCATAGGCTCAGCCTGACCCCGGAACCAGAACAGGGCCTGAAGCCATACTGCGCTTTTGCGGCCAGCTCCCAAAAAAGCGAGTTGTAAAATGGAGCTTCAGGGCACTGCAATTCACACACCTACAGAGTTATAAATGAAAACTCGCGTCCACAAATATATTCAGGGAAGGCAAAGAAGGGGATTTGAAATCAAGGCAGAATTGCAGGAATCAGATTTCAGGAGGTAGATTCGAATCGCCTTTAAAGCACATGAAAAGCGGCAAAATGTTGACAATGATGCCCTTGGCCAAAAAGGGCGTATGCGTTTTTTCCTGAATATATTCAGGAAAAAACGCATACGCCCTTTTTGGCCAACCAAGCAACCTGGAAAGGCAAATCAGGGCTATAAAGAAGACTCGCTACCCATCGGTCAAAAGGGCCATGTGGAAAAACGTGTCAAAATCAGAAATGCAGGACAGTTCATGGAGAAATGGGAGCCTTGCTACACTGATGGGCGGGGTGTAAATTGCCAACAGCCACTCTGGAGAAGTGTACGGTGTGTCCTGAAACATCTAAAAAACACAGCTTAGAGAGCATAGGGCACTTCCACTCATGGGGGTATAAATTGGGAAAATGAAAAATCAGCAAGACACAAGCACCCCAAAGTTTAGGGCTGCTCTGTTGACAAGGACCTCCACTTCATTCCACCTTCAATATCCCAGGAAAGAGAAAAATGGATAAAGAAGTTGTGGTCCTTATGTACAATGGAATATCACTCAGCCATGAAATCAATGTCATAAGGCTAGTAGCAGCATGATGAGTGGATTTAGGTACGACGATTCTAAGTGAAATAAGTCACACAGAAAAGGAAACTTCTCATAAGGTATCACTTAAGGAGGGAATGTAAAAAGCGTTACACTTGAACTGAATTACAAAACAGAACAGAGTCACACATGCAGAAAACACACTATGGCTGCTTAACGGGAAAGGTGAGGTGGGGAGATACATAAAACAAGTGTTTCAAATTAGCTCAGATACCGTTCCATAAACCCAATATGTAATAGACAAGACCTACTCCTTGCTCAGAGAACTGGACTCAACATGCCCTATTCACCGCACAAGAATATATCTGACTAGTAATAATCTTAAAACCTATGTATTGATATCTCTCTGTTAGTGTGTCAAGTGGGTGTAAAGCGGCATAAATACAGCAGTGAAAAGCAGCTAAACCCCATTATAAAAATAAATTACTTCGAAAAATCCATGAAACAAAGACAGTGAAAGAGAGAGAAATTCTTACACAATGCGTTCAGGGGCTGTGATGCAACCTGGATTGACCATATCTAGACCCACAGCTGGATGAGACATAAGGGTGGACACTCTTGGGGCTGAGAGGTTTGGTGAGGTTGGGTGAGCAAACGCAGATCCTTTAAAGTACTACTGCGTGGTACCCATCCCATGGGTCCCAAATCTCCAGGTTCAAGGGCATCTTCCTACATCGAAAACATGCATGAGAAAACAAAAAGATGGTACACCGTGTGATGGGGAAAGGTTTCTAAAACGCACCTCATTTCTCTTCTCCTTGTGCCCGGGTTCGCCATTCCAGCCGCTTTACTAACAATCTCCCTACTTGGAGCATCAGCACCTTTAACCTCCTGTTGCGTACAGGTTGCAATTTGTCCTAAGGATGAACGGGAAGACGGGGAACCAGTGAGAGACTAGCTCTTGGTGTTGGGACAGGCACAGGTCACTCTATTTTCCCATCAGGAAGAAGAATTAACCACAGGCTCATCCTCCCCCCCGGAACCAGAACAGGGCCTGAAGCCATACTGCGCTTTTGCGGCCAGCTCCCAAAAAAGCGAAGTGTAAAATGGAGCTTCAGGGCACTGCAATTCACAAACCTGCAGAGTTATAAATGATAACTCTCGTCCACAAATATATTGAGGGAAGGCAAAGAAGAGGATTTGAAATCAAGGCAGAATTGCAGGAAACAGATTTCAGGACGTAGATTCGAATCGCCTTTAAAGCACATGAAAAGCGGCAAAACGTTGACAATGATGCCCTTTCCTGAATATATTCAGGAAAAAACGCATACGCCCTTTTTGGCCAACCAAGCAACCTGGAAAGGCAAATCAGGGCTATAAAGAAGACTCGCTACCCATCGGTCAAAAGGGCCATGTGGAAAAACGTGTCAAAATCAGAAATGCAGGACAGGCCATGGAGAAATGGGAGCCTTGCTACACTGATGGGCGGGGTGTAAATTGCCAACAGCCACTCTGGAGAAGTGTACGGTGTGTCCTGAAACATCTAAAAAACACAGCTTAGAGAGCATAGGGCACTTCCACTCATGGGGGTATAAATTGGGAAAATGAAAAATCAGCAAGACACAAGCACCCCAAAGTTTAGGGCTGCTCTGTTGACAAGGACCTCCACTTCATTCCACCTTCAATATCCCAGGAAAGAGAAAAATGGATAGAGAAGTTGTGGTCCTTATGTACAATGGAATATCACTCAGCCATGAAATCAATGTCATAAGGCTAGTAGCAGCATGATGAGTGGATTTAGGTACGACGATTCTAAGTGAAATAAGTCACACAGAAAAGGACACTTCTCATAAGGTATCACTTAAGGAGGGAATGTAAAAAGCGTTACACTTGAACTGAATTACAAAACAGAACAGAGTCACACATGCAGAAAACACACTATGGCTGCTTAACGGGAAAGGTGAGGTGGGGTGATACATAAAACAAGGGTTTCAAATTAGCTCAGATACCGTTCCATAAACCCAATATGTAATAGACAAGACCTACTCCTTGCTCAGAGAACTGGACTCAACACGTCCTATTCACCGCACAAGAATATATCTGACTAGTAATAATCTTAAAACCTATGTATTGATATCTCTCTGTTAGTGTGTCAAGTGGGTGTAAAGCGGCATAAACACAGCAGTGAAAAGCAGCTAAACCCCATTATAAAAATAAATTACTTCGAAAAACCCATGAAACAAAGACAGTGAAAGAGAGAGAAATTCTTACACAATGCGTTCAGGGGCTGTGATGCAACCTGGATTGACCATATCTAGACCCACAGCTGGATGAGACATAAGGGTGGACACTCTTGGGGCTGAGAGGTTTGGTGAGGTTTGGTGAGCAAACGCAGACCCTTTAAAGGAATACTGCGTGGTACCCATCGCATGGGTCCCAAATCTCCAGGTTCAAGGGCATCTTCCTACATCGAAAACATGCATGAGAAAACAAAAAGATGGTACACCATGTGATTGGGAAAGGTTTCTAAAACGCACCTCATTTCTCTTCTCCTTGTGCCCGGGTTCGCCATTCCAGCCGCTTTACTAACAACCTCCCTACTTGGAGCATCAGCACCTTTAACCTCCTGTTCTGTACAGGTTGCAATTTGTCCTGAGGTTCAACGGGTAGATGGGGAACCAGTGAGAGACTAGCTCTTGGTGTTGGGACAGGCACAGGTCACTCTATTTTCCCATCAGGAAGAAGAATTAACCATAGGCTCAGCCTGACCCCGGAACCAGAACAGGGCCTGAAGCCATACTGCGCTTTTGCGGCCAGCTCCCAAAAAAGCGAGTTGTAAAATGGAGCTTCAGGGCACTGCAATTCACACACCTACAGAGTTATAAATGAAAACTCTCGTCCACAAATATATTGAGGGAAGGCAAAGAAGGGGATTTGAAATCAAGGCAGAATTGCAGGAATCAGATTTCAGGAGGTAGATTCGAATCGCCTTTAAAGCACATGAAAAGCGGCAAAATGTTGACAATGATGCCCTTGGCCAAAAAGGGCGTATGCGTTTTTTCCTGAATATATTCAGGAAAAAACGCATACGCCCTTTTTGGCCAACCAAGCAACCTGGAAAGGCAAATCAGGGCTATAAAGAAGACTCGCTACCCATCGGTCAAAAGGGCCATGTGGAAAAACGTGTAAAAATCAGAAATGCAGGACAGTTCATGGAGAAATGGGAGCCTTGCTACACTGATGGGCGGGATGTAAATTGCCAACAGCCACTCTGGAGAAGTGTACGGTGTGTCCTGAAACATCTAAAAAACACAGCTTAGAGAGCATAGGGCACTTCCACTCATGGGGGTATAAATTGGGAAAATGAAAAATCAGCAAGACACAAGCACCCCAAAGTTTAGGGCTGCTCTGTTGACAAGGACCTCCACTTCATTCCACCTTCAATATCCCAGGAAAGAGAAAAATGGATAAAGAAGTTGTGGTCCTTATGTACAATGGAATATCACTCAGCCATGAAATCAATGTCATAAGGCTAGTAGCAGCATGATGAGTGGATTTAGGTACGACGATTCTAAGTGAAATAAGTCACACAGAAAAGGACACTTCTCATAAGGTATCACTTAAGGAGGGAATGTAAAAAGCGTTACACTTGAACTGAATTACAAAACAGAACAGAGTCACACATGCAGAAAACACACTATGGCTGCTTAACGGGAAAGGTGAGGTGGGGAGATACATAAAACAAGTGTTTCAAATTAGCTCAGATACCGTTCCATAAACCCAATATGTAATAGACAAGACCTACTCCTTGCTCAGAGAACTGGACTCAACATGCCCTATTCACCGCACAAGAATATATCTGACTAGTAATAATCTTAAAACCTATGTATTGATATCTCTCTGTTAGTGTGTCAAGTGGGTGTAAAGCGGCATAAATACAGCAGTGAAAAGCAGCTAAACCCCATTATAAAAATAAATTACTTCGAAAAATCCATGAAACAAAGACAGTGAAAGAGAGAGAAATTCTTACACAATGCGTTCAGAGGCTGTGATGCAACCTGGATTGACCATATCTAGACCCACAGCTGGATGAGACATAAGGGTGGACACTCTTGGGGCTGAGAGGTTTGGTGAGGTTGGGTGAGCAAACGCAGATCCTTTAAAGTACTACTGCATGGTACCCATCCCATGGGTCCCAAATCTCCAGGTTCAAGGGCATCTTCCTACATCGAAAACATGCATGAGAAAACAAAAAGATGGTACACCGTGTGATGGGGAAAGGTTTCTAAAACGCACCTCATTTCTCTTCTCCTTGTGCCCGGGTTCGCCATTCCAGCCGCTTTACTAACAATCTCCCTACTTGGAGCATCAGCACGTTTAACCTCCTGTTGCGTACAGGTTGCAATTTGTCCTAAGGATGAACGGGAAGACGGGGAACCAGTGAGAGACTAGCTCTTGGTGTTGGGACAGGCACAGGTCACTCTATTTTCCCATCAGGAAGAAGAATTAACCACAGGCTCATCCTCCCCCCCGGAACCAGAACAGGGCCTGAAGCCATACTGCGCTTTTGCGGCCAGCTCCCAAAAAAGCGAGGTGTAAAATGGAGCTTCAGGGCACTGCAATTCACAAACCTGCAGAGTTATAAATGATAACTCTCGTCCACAAATATATTGAGGGAAGGCAAAGAAGAGGATTTGAAATCAAGGCAGAATTGCAGGAAACAGATTTCAGGACGTAGATTCGAATCGCCTTTAAAGCACATGAAAAGCGGCAAAACGTTGACAATGATGCCCTTTCCTGAATATATTCAGGAAAAAACGCATACGCCCTTTTTGGCCAACCAAGCAACCTGGAAAGGCAAATCAGGGCTATAAAGAAGACTCGCTACCCATCGGTCAAAAGGGCCATGTGGAAAAACGTGTCAAAATCAGAAATGCAGGACAGGCCATGGAGAAATGGGAGCCTTGCTACACTGATGGGCGGGGTGTAAATTGCCAACAGCCACTCTGGAGAAGTGTACGGTGTGTCCTGAAACATCTAAAAAACACAGCTTAGAGAGCATAGGGCACTTCCACTCATGGGGGTATAAATTGGGAAAATGAAAAATCAGCAAGACACAAGCACCCCAAAGTTTAGGGCTGCTCTGTTGACAAGGACCTCCACTTCATTCCACCTTCAATATCCCAGGAAAGAGAAAAATGGATAGAGAAGTTGTGGTCCTTATGTACAATGGAATATCACTCAGCCATGAAATCAATGTCATAAGGCTAGTAGCAGCATGATGAGTGGATTTAGGTACGACGATTCTAAGTGAAATAAGTCACACAGAAAAGGACACTTCTCATAAGGTATCACTTAAGGAGGGAATGTAAAAAGCGTTACACTTGAACTGAATTACAAAACAGAACAGAGTCACACATGCAGAAAACACACTATGGCTGCTTAACGGGAAAGGTGAGGTGGGGTGATACATAAAACAAGGGTTTCAAATTAGCTCAGATACCGTTCCATAAACCCAATATGTAATAGACAAGACCTACTCCTTGCTCAGAGAACTGGACTCAACACGCCCTATTCACCGCACAAGAATATATCTGACTAGTAATAATCTTAAAACCTATGTATTGATATCTCTCTGTTAGTGTGTCAAGTGGGTGTAAAGCGGCATAAACACAGCAGTGAAAAGCAGCTAAACCCCATTATAAAAATAAATTACTTCGAAAAACCCATGAAACAAAGACAGTGAAAGAGAGAGAAATTCTTACACAATGCGTTCAGGGGCTGTGATGCAACCTGGATTGACCATATCTAGACCCACAGCTGGATGAGACATAAGGGTGGACACTCTTGGGGCTGAGAGGTTTGGTGAGGTTGGGTGAGCAAACGCAGACCCTTTAAAGGAATACTGCGTGGTACCCATCGCATGGGTCCCAAATCTCCAGGTTCAAGGGCATATTCCTACATCGAAAACATGCATGAGAAAACAAAAAGATGGTACACCATGTGATTGGGAAAGGTTTCTAAAACGCACCTCATTTCTCTTCTCCTTGTGCCCGGGTTCGCCATTCCAGCCGCTTTACTAACAACCTCCCTACTTGGAGCATCAGCACCTTTAACCTCCTGTTCTGTACAGGTTGCAATTTGTCCTGAGGTTCAACGGGTAGATGGGGAACCAGTGAGAGACTAGCTCTTGGTGTTGGGACAGGCACAGGTCACTCTATTTTCCCATCAGGAAGAAGAATTAACCATAGGCTCAGCCTGACCCCGGAACCAGAACAGGGCCTGAAGCCATACTGCGCTTTTGCGGCCAGCTCCCAAAAAAGCGAGTTGTAAAATGGAGCTTCAGGGCACTGCAATTCACACACCTACAGAGTTATAAATGAAAATTCTCGTCCACAAATATATTGAGGGAAGGCAAAGAAGGGGATTTGAAATCAAGGCAGAATTGCAGGAATCAGATTTCAGGAGGTAGATTCGAATCGCCTTTAAAGCACATGAAAAGCGGCAAAACGTTGACAATGATGCCCTTGGCCAAAAAGGGCGTATGCGTTTTTTCCTGAATATATTCAGGAAAAAACGCATACGCCCTTTTTGGCCAACCAAGCAACCTGGAAAGGCAAATCAGGGCTATAAAGAAGACTCGCTACCCATCGGTCAAAAGGGCCATGTGGAAAAACGTGTCAAAATCAGAAATGCAGGACAGTTCATGGAGAAATGGGAGCCTTGCTACACTGATGGGCGGGGTGTAAATTGCCAACAGCCACTCTGGAGAAGTGTACGGTGTGTCCTGAAACATCTAAAAAACACAGCTTAGAGAGCATAGGGCACTTCCACTCATGGGGGTATAAATTGGGAAAATGAAAAATCAGCAAGACACAAGCACCCCAAAGTTTAGGGCTGCTCTGTTGACAAGGACCTCCACTTCATTCCACCTTCAATATCCCAGGAAAGAGAAAAATGGATAAAGAAGTTGTGGTCCTTATGTACAATGGAATATCACTCAGCCATGAAATCAATGTCATAAGGCTAGTAGCAGCATGATGAGTGGATTTAGGTACGACGATTCTAAGTGAAATAAGTCACACAGAAAAGGACACTTCTCATAAGGTATCACTTAAGGAGGGAATGTAAAAAGCGTTACACTTGAACTGAATTACAAAACAGAACAGAGTCACACATGCAGAAAACACACTATGGCTGCTTAACGGGAAAGGTGAGGTGGGGAGATACATAAAACAAGTGTTTCAAATTAGCTCAGATACCGTTCCATAAACCCAATATGTAATAGACAAGACCTACTCCTTGCTCAGAGAACTGGACTCAACATGCCCTATTCACCGCACAAGAATATATCTGACTAGTAATAATCGTAAAACCTATGTATTGATATCTCTCTGTTAGTGTGTCAAGTGGGTGTAAAGCGGCATAAATACAGCAGTGAAAAGCAGCTAAACCCCATTATAAAAATAAATTACTTCGAAAAATCCATGAAACAAAGACAGTGAAAGAGAGAGAAATTCTTACACAATGCGTTCAGGGGCTGTGATGCAACCTGGATTGACCATATCTAGACCCACAGCTGGATGAGACATAAGGGTGGACACTCTTGGGGCTGAGAGGTTTGGTGAGGTTGGGTGAGCAAACGCAGATCCTTTAAAGTACTACTGCGTGGTACCCATCCCATGGGTCCCAAATCTCCAGGTTCAAGGGCATCTTCCTACATCGAAAACATGCATGAGAAAACAAAAAGATGGTACACCGTGTGATGGGGAAAGGTTTCTAAAACGCACCTCATTTCTCTTCTCCTTGTGCCCGGGTTCGCCATTCCAGCCGCTTTACTAACAATCTCCCTACTTGGAGCATCAGCACCTTTAACCTCCTGTTGCGTACAGGTTGCAATTTGTCCTAAGGATGAACGGGAAGACGGGGAACCAGTGAGAGACTAGCTCTTGGTGTTGGGACAGGCACAGGTCACTCTATTTTCCCATCAGGAAGAAGAATTAACCACAGGCTCATCCTCCCCCCCGGAACCAGAACAGGGCCTGAAGCCATACTGCGCTTTTGCGGCCAGCTCCCAAAAAAGCGAGGTGTAAAATGGAGCTTCAGGGCACTGCAATTCACAAACCTGCAGAGTTATAAATGATAACTCTCGTCCACAAATATATTGAGGGAAGGCAAAGAAGAGGATTTGAAATCAAGGCAGAATTGCAGGAAACAGATTTCAGGACGTAGATTCGAATCGCCTTTAAAGCACATGAAAAGCGGCAAAACGTTGACAATGATGCCCTTTCCTGAATATATTCAGGAAAAAACGCATACGCCCTTTTTGGCCAACCAAGCAACCTGGAAAGGCAAATCAGGGCTATAAAGAAGACTCGCTACCCATCGGTCAAAAGGGCCATGTGGAAAAACGTGTCAAAATCAGAAATGCAGGACAGGCCATGGAGAAATGGGAGCCTTGCTACACTGATGGGCGGGGTGTAAATTGCCAACAGCCACTCTGGAGAAGTGTACGGTGTGTCCTGAAACATCTAAAAAACACAGCTTAGAGAGCATAGGGCACTTCCACTCATGGGGGTATAAATTGGGAAAATGAAAAATCAGCAAGACACAAGCACCCCAAAGTTTAGGGCTGCTCTGTTGACAAGGACCTCCACTTCATTCCACCTTCAATATCCCAGGAAAGAGAAAAATGGATAGAGAAGTTGTGGTCCTTATGTACAATGGAATATCACTCAGCCATGAAATCAATGTCATAAGGCTAGTAGCAGCATGATGAGTGGATTTAGGTACGACGATTCTAAGTGAAATAAGTCACACAGAAAAGGACACTTCTCATAAGGTATCACTTAAGGAGGGAATGTAAAAAGCGTTACACTTGAACTGAATTACAAAACAGAACAGAGTCACACATGCAGAAAACACACTATGGCTGCTTAACGGGAAAGGTGAGGTGGGGTGATACATAAAACAAGGGTTTCAAATTAGCTCAGATACCGTTCCATAAACCCAATATGTAATAGACAAGACCTACTCCTTGCTCAGAGAACTGGACTCAACACGCCCTATTCACCGCACAAGAATATATCTGACTAGTAATAATCTTAAAACCTATGTATTGATATCTCTCTGTTAGTGTGTCAAGTGGGTGTAAAGCGGCATAAACACAGCAGTGAAAAGCAGCTAAACCCCATTATAAAAATAAATTACTTCGAAAAACCCATGAAACAAAGACAGTGAAAGAGAGAGAAATTCTTACACAATGCGTTCAGGGGCTGTGATGCAACCTGGATTGACCATATCTAGACCCACAGCTGGATGAGACATAAGGGTGGACACTCTTGGGGCTGAGAGGTTTGGTGAGGTTGGGTGAGCAAACGCAGACCCTTTAAAGGAATACTGCGTGGTACCCATCGCATGGGTCCCAAATCTCCAGGTTCAAGGGCATATTCCTACATCGAAAACATGCATGAGAAAACAAAAAGATGGTACACCATGTGATTGGGAAAGGTTTCTAAAACGCACCTCATTTCTCTTCTCCTTGTGCCCGGGTTCGCCATTCCAGCCGCTTTACTAACAACCTCCCTACTTGGAGCATCAGCACCTTTAACCTCCTGTTCTGTACAGGTTGCAATTTGTCCTGAGGTTGAACAGGTAGATGGGGAACCAGTGAGAGACTAGCTCTTGGTGTTGGGACAGGCACAGGTCACTCTATTTTCCCATCAGGAAGAAGAATTAACCATAGGCTCAGCCTGACCCCGGAACCAGAACAGGGCCTGAAGCCATACTGCGCTTTTGCGGCCAGCTCCCAAAAAAGCGAGTTGTAAAATGGAGCTTCAGGGCACTGCAATTCACACACATACAGAGTTATAAATGAAAACTCGCATCCACAAATATATTGAGGGAAGGCAAAGAAGGGGATTTGAAATCACGGCAGAATTGCAGGAATCAGATTTCAGGAGGTAGATTCGAATCGCCTTTAAAGCACATGAAAAGCGGCAAAACGTTGACAATGATGCCCTTGGCCAAAAAGGGCGTATGCGTTTTTTCCTGAATATATTCAGGAAAAAACGCATACGCCCTTTTTGGCCAACCAAGCAACCTGGAAAGGCAAATCAGGGCTATAAAGAAGACTCGCTACCCATCGGTCAAAAGGGCCATGTGGAAAAACGTGTAAAAATCAGAAATGCAGGACAGTTCATGGAGAAATGGGAGCCTTGCTACACTGATGGGCGGGGTGTAAATTGCCAACAGCCACTCTGGAGAAGTGTACGGTGTGTCCTGAAACATCTAAAAAACACAGCTTAGAGAGCATAGGGCACTTCCACTCATGGGGGTATAAATTGGGAAAATGAAAAATCAGCAAGACACAAGCACCCCAAAGTTTAGGGCTGCTCTGTTGACAAGGACCTCCACTTCATTCCACCTTCAATATCCCAGGAAAGAGAAAAATGGATAGAGAAGTTGTGGTCCTTATGTACAATGGAATATCACTCAGCCATGAAATCAATGTCATAAGGCTAGTAGCAGCATGATGAGTGGATTTAGGTACGACGATTCTAAGTGAAATAAGTCACACAGAAAAGGACACTTCTCATAAGGTATCACTTAAGGAGGGAATGTAAAAAGCGTTACACTTGAACTGAATTACAAAACAGAACAGAATCACACATGCAGAAAACACACTATGGCTGCTTAACGGGAAAGGTGAGGTGGGGTGATACATAAAACAAGGGTTTCAAATTAGCTCAGATACCGTTCCATAAACCCAATATGTAATAGACAAGACCTACTCCTTGCTCAGAGAACTGGACTCAACACGCCCTATTCACCGCACAAGAATATATCTGACTAGTAATAATCTTAAAACCTATGTATTGATATCTCTCTGTTAGTGTGTCAAGTGGGTGTAAAGCGGCATAAACACAGCAGTGAAAAGCAGCTAAACCCCATTATAAAAATAAATTACTTCGAAAAACCCATGAAACAAAGACAGTGAAAGAGAGAGAAATTCTTACACAATGCGTTCAGGGGCTGTGATGCAACCTGGATTGACCATATCTAGACCCACAGCTGGATGAGACATAAGGGTGGACACTCTTGGGGCTGAGAGGTTTGGTGAGGTTGGGTGAGCAAACGCAGACCCTTTAAAGGAATACTGCGTGGTACCCATCGCATGGGTCCCAAATCTCCAGGTTCAAGGGCATATTCCTACATCGAAAACATGCATGAGAAAACAAAAAGATGGTACACCATGTGATTGGGAAAGGTTTCTAAAACGCACCTCATTTCTCTTCTCCTTGTGCCCGGGTTCGCCATTCCAGCCGCTTTACTAACAACCTCCCTACTTGGAGCATCAGCACCTTTAACCTCCTGTTCTGTACAGGTTGCAATTTGTCCTGAGGTTCAACGGGTAGATGGGGAACCAGTGAGAGACTAGCTCTTGGTGTTGGGACAGGCACAGGTCACTCTATTTTCCCATCAGGAAGAAGAATTAACCATAGGCTCAGCCTGACCCCGGAACCAGAACAGGGCCTGAAGCCATACTGCGCTTTTGCGGCCAGCTCCCAAAAAAGCGAGTTGTAAAATGGAGCTTCAGGGCACTGCAATTCACACACCTACAGAGTTATAAATGAAAACTCTCGTCCACAAATATATTGAGGGAAGGCAAAGAAGGGGATTTGAAATCAAGGCAGAATTGCAGGAATCAGATTTCAGGAGGTAGATTCGAATCGCCTTTAAAGCACATGAAAAGCGGCAAAATGTTGACAATGATGCCCTTGGCCAAAAAGGGCGTATGCGTTTTTTCCTGAATATATTCAGGAAAAAACGCATACGCCCTTTTTGGCCAACCAAGCAACCTGGAAAGGCAAATCAGGGCTATAAAGAAGACTCGCTACCCATCGGTCAAAAGGGCCATGTGGAAAAACGTGTCAAAATCAGAAATGCAGGACAGTTCATGGAGAAATGGGAGCCTTGCTACACTGATGGGCGGGGTGTAAATTGCCAACAGCCACTCTGGAGAAGTGTACGGTGTGTCCTGAAACATCTAAAAAACACAGCTTAGAGAGCATAGGGCACTTCCACTCATGGGGGTATAAATTGGGAAAATGAAAAATCAGCAAGACACAAGCACCCCAAAGTTTAGGGCTGCTCTGTTGACAAGGACCTCCACTTCATTCCACCTTCAATATCCCAGGAAAGAGAAAAATGGATAAAGAAGTTGTGGTCCTTATGTACAATGGAATATCACTCAGCCATGAAATCAATGTCATAAGGCTAGTAGCAGCATGATGAGTGGATTTAGGTACGACGATTCTAAGTGAAATAAGTCACACAGAAAAGGACACTTCTCATAAGGTATCACTTAAGGAGGGAATGTAAAAAGCGTTACACTTGAACTGAATTACAAAACAGAACAGAGTCACACATGCAGAAAACACACTATGGCTGCTTAACGGGAAAGGTGAGGTGGGGTGATACATAAAACAAGGGTTTCAAATTAGCTCAGATACCGTTCCATAAACCCAATATGTAATAGACAAGACCTACTCCTTGCTCAGAGAACTGGACTCAACACGCCCTATTCACCGCACAAGAATATATCTGACTAGTAATAATCTTAAAACCTATGTATTGATATCTCTCTGTTAGTGTGTCAAGTGGGTGTAAAGCGGCATAAACACAGCAGTGAAAAGCAGCTAAACCCCATTATAAAAATAAATTACTTCGAAAAACCCATGAAACAAAGACAGTGAAAGAGAGAGAAATTCTTACACAATGCGTTCAGGGGCTGTGATGCAACCTGGATTGACCATATCTAGACTCACAGCTGGATGAGACATAAGGGTGGACACTCTTGGGGCTGAGAGGTTTGGTGAGGTTGGGTGAGCAAACGCAGACCCTTTAAAGGAATACTGCGTGGTACCCATCGCATGGGTCCCAAATCTCCAGGTTCAAGGGCATATTCCTACATCGAAAACATGCATGAGAAAACAAAAAGATGGTACACCATGTGATTGGGAAAGGTTTCTAAAACGCACCTCATTTCTCTTCTCCTTGTGCCCGGGTTCGCCATTCCAGCCGCTTTACTAACAACCTCCCTACTTGGAGCATCAGCACCTTTAACCTCCTGTTCTGTACAGGTTGCAATTTGTCCTGAGGTTCAACGGGTAGATGGGGAACCAGTGAGAGACTAGCTCTTGGTGTTGGGACAGGCACAGGTCACTCTATTTTCCCATCAGGAAGAAGAATTAACCATAGGCTCAGCCTGACCCCGGAACCAGAACAGGGCCTGAAGCCATACTGCGCTTTTGCGGCCAGCTCCCAAAAAAGCGAGTTGTAAAATGGAGCTTCAGGGCACTGCAATTCACACACCTACAGAGTTATAAATGAAAACTCTCGTCCACAAATATATTGAGGGAAGGCAAAGAAGGGGATTTGAAATCAAGGCAGAATTGCAGGAATCAGATTTCAGGAGGTACATTCGAATCGCCTTTAAAGCACATGAAAAGCGGCAAAATGTTGACAATGATGCCCTTGGCCAAAAAGGGCGTATGCGTTTTTTCCTGAATATATTCAGGAAAAAACGCATACGCCCTTTTTGGCCAACCAAGCAACCTGGAAAGGCAAATCAGGGCTATAAAGAAGACTCGCTACCCATCGGTCAAAAGGGCCATGTGGAAAAACGTGTCAAAATCAGAAATGCAGGACAGTTCATGGAGAAATGGGAGCCTTGCTACACTGATGGGCGGGGTGTAAATTGCCAACAGCCACTCTGGAGAAGTGTACGGTGTGTCCTGAAACATCTAAAAAACACAGCTTAGAGAGCATAGGGCACTTCCACTCATGGGGGTATAAATTGGGAAAATGAAAAATCAGCAAGACACAAGCACCCCAAAGTTTAGGGCTGCTCTGTTGACAAGGACCTCCACTTCATTCCACCTTCAATATCCCAGGAAAGAGAAAAATGGATAAAGAAGTTGTGGTCCTTATGTACAATGGAATATCACTCAGCCATGAAATCAATGTCATAAGGCTAGTAGCAGCATGATGAGTGGATTTAGGTACGACGATTCTAAGTGAAATAAGTCACACAGAAAAGGAAACTTCTCATAAGGTATCACTTAAGGAGGGAATGTAAAAAGCGTTACACTTGAACTGAATTACAAAACAGAACAGAGTCACACATGCAGAAAACACACTATGGCTGCTTAACGGGAAAGGTGAGGTGGGGAGATACATAAAACAAGTGTTTCAAATTAGCTCAGATACCGTTCCATAAACCCAATATGTAATAGACAAGACCTACTCCTTGCTCAGAGAACTGGACTCAACACACCCTATTCACCGCACAAGAATATATCTGACTAGTAATAATCTTAAAACCTATGTATTGATATCTCTCTGTTAGTGTGTCAAGTGGGTGTAAAGCGGCATAAATACAGCAGTGAAAAGCAGCTAAACCCCATTATAAAAATAAATTACTTCGAAAAATCCATGAAACAAAGACAGTGAAAGAGAGAGAAATTCTTACACAATGCGTTCAGGGGCTGTGATGCAACCTGGATTGACCATATCTAGACCCACAGCTGGATGAGACATAAGGGTGGACACTCTTGGGGCTGAGAGGTTTGGTGAGGTTGGGTGAGCAAACGCAGATCCTTTAAAGTACTACTGCGTGGTACCCATCCCATGGGTCCCAAATCTCCAGGTTCAAGGGCATCTTCCTACATCGAAAACATGCATGAGAAAACAAAAAGATGGTACACCGTGTGATGGGGAAAGGTTTCTAAAACGCACCTCATTTCTCTTCTCCTTGTGCCCGGGTTCGCCATTCCAGCCGCTTTACTAACAATCTCCCTACTTGGAGCATCAGCACCTTTAACCTCCTGTTGCGTACAGGTTGCAATTTGTCCTAAGGATGAACGGGAAGACGGGGAACCAGTGAGAGACTAGCTCTTGGTGTTGGGACAGGCACAGGTCACTCTATTTTCCCATCAGGAAGAAGAATTAACCACAGGCTCATCCTCCCCCCCGGAACCAGAACAGGGCCTGAAGCCATACTGCGCTTTTGCGGCCAGCTCCCAAAAAAGCGAGGTGTAAAATGGAGCTTCAGGGCACTGCAATTCACAAACCTGCAGAGTTATAAATGATAACTCTCGTCCACAAATATATTGAGGGAAGGCAAAGAAGAGGATTTGAAATCAAGGCAGAATTGCAGGAAACAGATTTCAGGACGTAGATTCGAATCGCCTTTAAAGCACATGAAAAGCGGCAAAACGTTGACAATGATGCCCTTTCCTGAATATATTCAGGAAAAAACGCATACGCCCTTTTTGGCCAACCAAGCAACCTGGAAAGGCAAATCAGGGCTATAAAGAAGACTCGCTACCCATCGGTCAAAAGGGCCATGTGGAAAAACGTGTCAAAATCAGAAATGCAGGACAGGCCATGGAGAAATGGGAGCCTTGCTACACTGATGGGCGGGGTGTAAATTGCCAACAGCCACTCTGGAGAAGTGTACGGTGTGTCCTGAAACATCTAAAAAACACAGCTTAGAGAGCATAGGGCACTTCCACTCATGGGGGTATAAATTGGGAAAATGAAAAATCAGCAAGACACAAGCACCCCAAAGTTTAGGGCTGCTCTGTTGACAAGGACCTCCACTTCATTCCACCTTCAATATCCCAGGAAAGAGAAAAATGGATAGAGAAGTTGTGGTCCTTATGTACAATGGAATATCACTCAGCCATGAAATCAATGTCATAAGGCTAGTAGCAGCATGATGAGTGGATTTAGGTACGACGATTCTAAGTGAAATAAGTCACACAGAAAAGGACACTTCTCATAAGGTATCACTTAAGGAGGGAATGTAAAAAGCGTTACACTTGAACTGAATTACAAAACAGAACAGAGTCACACATGCAGAAAACACACTATGGCTGCTTAACGGGAAAGGTGAGGTGGGGTGATACATAAAACAAGGGTTTCAAATTAGCTCAGATACCGTTCCATAAACCCAATATGTAATAGACAAGACCTACTCCTTGCTCAGAGAACTGGACTCAACACGCCCTATTCACCGCACAAGAATATATCTGACTAGTAATAATCTTAAAACCTATGTATTGATATCTCTCTCTTAGTGTGTCAAGTGGGTGTAAAGCGGCATAAACACAGCAGTGAAAAGCAGCTAAACCCCATTATAAAAATAAATTACTTCGAAAAACCCATGAAACAAAGACAGTGAAAGAGAGAGAAATTCTTACACAATGCGTTCAGGGGCTGTGATGCAACCTGGATTGACCATATCTAGACCCACAGCTGGATGAGACATAAGGGTGGACACTCTTGGGGCTGAGAGGTTTGGTGAGGTTGGGTGAGCAAACGCAGACCCTTTAAAGGAATACTGCGTGGTACCCATCGCATGGGTCCCAAATCTCCAGGTTCAAGGGCATATTCCTACATCGAAAACATGCATGAGAAAACAAAAAGATGGTACACCATGTGATTGGGAAAGGTTTCTAAAACGCACCTCATTTCTCTTCTCCTTGTGCCCGGGTTCGCCATTCCAGCCGCTTTACTAACAACCTCCCTACTTGGAGCATCAGCACCTTTAACCTCCTGTTCTGTACAGGTTGCAATTTGTCCTGAGGTTCAACGGGTAGATGGGGAACCAGTGAGAGACTAGCTCTTGGTGTTGGGACAGGCACAGGTCACTCTATTTTCCCATCAGGAAGAAGAATTAACCATAGGCTCAGCCTGACCCCGGAACCAGAACAGGGCCTGAAGCCATACTGCGCTTTTGCGGCCAGCTCCCAAAAAAGCGAGTTGTAAAATGGAGCTTCAGGGCACTGCAATTCACACACCTACAGAGTTATAAATGAAAACTCGCGTCCACAAATATATTGAGGGAAGGCAAAGAAGGGGATTTGAAATCAAGGCAGAATTGCAGGAATCAGATTTCAGGAGGTACATTCGAATCGCCTTTAAAGCACATGAAAAGCGGCAAAACGTTGACAATGATGCCCTTGGCCAAAAAGGGCGTATGCGTTTTTTCCTGAATATATTCAGGAAAAAACGCATACGCCCTTTTTGGCCAACCAAGCAACCTGGAAAGGCAAATCAGGGCTATAAAGAAGACTCGCTACCCATCGGTCAAAAGGGCCATGTGGAAAAACGTGTCAAAATCAGAAATGCAGGACAGGCCATGGAGAAATGGGAGCCTTGCTACACTGATGGGCGGGGTGTAAATTGCCAACAGCCACTCTGGAGAAGTGTACGGTGTGTCCTGAAACATCTAAAAAACACAGCTTAGAGAGCATAGGGCACTTCCACTCATGGGGGTATAAATTGGAAAAATGAAAAATCAGCAAGACACAAGCACCCCAAAGTTTAGGGCTGCTCTGTTGACAAGGACCTCCACTTCATTCCACCTTCAATATCCCAGGAAAGAGAAAAATGGATAAAGAAGTTGTGGTCCTTATGTACAATGGAATATCACTCAGCCATGAAATCAATGTCATAAGGCTAGTAGCAGCATGATGAGTGGATTTAGGTACGACGATTCTAAGTGAAATAAGTCACACAGAAAAGGACACTTCTCATAAGGTATCACTTAAGGAGGGAATGTAAAAAGCGTTACACTTGAACTGAATTACAAAACAGAACAGAGTCACACATGCAGAAAACACACTATGGCTGCTTAACGGGAAAGGTGAGGTGGGGTGACACATAAAACAAGGGTTTCAAATTAGCTCAGATACCGTTCCATAAACCCAATATGTAATAGACAAGACCTACTCCTTGCTCAGAGAACTGGACTCAACACGCCCTATTCACCGCACAAGAATATATCTGACTAGTAATAATCTTAAAACCTATGTATTGATATCTCTCTGTTAGTGTGTCAAGTGGGTGTAAAGCGGCATAAACACAGCAGTGAAAAGCAGCTAAACCCCATTATAAAAATAAATTACTTCGAAAAACCCATGAAACAAAGACAGTGAAAGAGAGAGAAATTCTTACTCAATGCGTTCAGGGGCTGTGATGCAACCTGGATTGACCATATCTAGACCCACAGCTGGATGAGACATAAGGGTGGACACTCTTGGGGCTGAGAGGTTTGGTGAGGTTGGGTGAGCAAACGCAGACCCTTTAAAGTAATACTGCGTGGTACCCATCCCATGGGACCCAAATCTCCAGGTTCAAGGGCATCTTCCTACATCGAAAACATGCATGAGAATCCCAGAAGATGGTACACCGTGTGATGGGGAAAGATTTCTAAAACGCACCTCATTTCTCATCTCCTTGTGCCCGGGTTCGCCATTCCAGCCGCTTCACTAGCAATCTCCCTACTTGGAGCATCAGCACCTTTAACCTCCTGTTCCGTACAGGTTGCAATTTGTCCTGAGGATGAACGGGAAGACGGGGAACCAGTGAGAGAGTAGCTCTTGGTGTTGGGACAGGCATAGGTCACTCTATTTTCCCATCAGGAAGAAGAATTAACCACAGGCTCATCCTCCCCCCCGGAACCAGAACAGGGCCTGAAGCCATACTGCGCTTTTGTGGACAGCTCCCAAAAAAGCGAGGTGTAAAATGGAGCTTCAGGGCACTGCAATTCACAAACCTGCAGAGTTATAAATGATAACTCTCGTCCACAAATATATTGAGGGAAGGCAAAGAAGAGGATTTGAAATCAAGGCAGAATTGCAGGAAACAGATTTCAGGAGGTAGATTCGAATCGCCTTTAAAGCACATGAAAAGCGGCAAAACGTTGACAATGATGCCCTTGGCCAAAAAGGGCGTATGCGATTTTTCCTGAATATATTCAGGAAAAAACGCAAACGCCCTTTTTGGCCAACCAAAGAACCTGGAAAGGCAAATCAGGGCTACAAAGAAGACTCGCTACCCATCGGTCAAAAGGGCCATGCTGAAAAAAGTCTCAAAACCAGAAATGCAGGACAGGCCATGGAGAAATGGGAGCCTTGCTACACTGATGGGCGGGATGTAAATTGCCAACAGCCACTCTGGAGAAGTGTACGGTGTGTCCTGAAACATCTAAAAAACACAGCTTAGAGAGCATAGGGCACTTCCACTCATGGGGGTATAAATTGGGAAAATGAAAAATCAGCAAGACACAAGCACCCCAAAGTTTAGGGCTGCTCTGTTGACAAGGACCTCCACTTCATTCCACCTTCAATATCCCAGGAAAGAGAAAAATGGATAAAGGAGTTGTGGTCCTTATGTACAATGGAATATCACTCAGCCATGAAATCAATGTCATAAGGCTAGTAGCAGCATGATGAGTGGATTTAGGTACGACGATTCTAAGTGAAATAAGTCACACAGAAAAGGACACTTCTCATAAGGTATCACTTAAGGAGGGAATGTAAAAAGCGTTACACTTGAACTGAATTACAAAACAGAACAGAGTCACACATGCAGAAAACACACTATGGCTGCTTAACGGGAAAGGTGAGGTGGGGTGACACATAAAACAAGGGTTTCAAATTAGCTCAGATACCGTTCCATAAACCCAATATGTAATAGACAAGACCTACTCCTTGCTCAGAGAACTGGACTCAACACACCCTATTCACCGCACAAGAATATATCTGACTAGTAATAATCTTAAAACCTATGTATTGATATCTCTCTGTTAGTGTGTCAAGTGGGTGTAAAGCGGCATAAACACAGCAGTGAAAAGCAGCTAAACCCCATCATAAAAATAAATTACTTTTACAAACCGATGAAACAAAGACAATGAAAGAGAGAGAAATTCTTACACAATGCGTTCAGGGGCTGTGATGCAACCTGGATTGACCATATCTAGACCCACAGCTGGATGAGACATAAGGGTGGACACTCTTGGGGCTGAGAGGTTTGGTGAGGTTGGGTGAGCAAACGCAGACCCTTTAAAGTAATACTGCGTGGTACCCATCGCATGCGTCCAAAATCTCCAGGTTCAAGGGCATCTTCCTACATCGAAAACATGCATGAGAAAACAAAAAGATGGTACACCATGTGATGGGGAAAGGTTTCTAAAACGCACCTCATTTCTCTTCTCCTTGTGCCCGGGTTCGCCATTCCAGCCGCTTTACTAACAATCTCCCTACTTGGAGCATCAGCACCTTTAACCTCCTGTTCTGTACAGGTTGCAATTTGTCCTGAGGATGAACGGGTACATGGGGAACCAGTGAGAGACTAGCTCTTGGTGTTGGGACAGGCACAGGTCAGTCTATTTTCCCATCAGGAAGAAGAATTAACCACAGGCTCATCCTCCCCCCCGGAAGCAGAACAGGGCCTGAAGCCATCCTGCGCTTTTGAGGCCAGCTCCCAAAAATGCGAGTTGTAAAATGGAGCTTCAGGGCACTGCAATTCACAAACCTGAAGAGTTATAAATGATAACTCTCGTCCACAAATATATTGAGGGAAGGCAAAGAAGAGGATTTGAAATCAAGGCAGAATTGCAGGAAACAGATTTCAGGACGTAGATTCGAATCGCCTTTAAAGCACATGAAAAGCGGCAAAACGTTGACAATGATGCCCTTTCCTGAATATATTCAGGAAAAAACGCATACGCCCTTTTTGGCCAACCAAGCAACCTGGAAAGGCAAATCAGGGCTATAAAGAAGACTCGCTACCCATCGGTCAAAAGGGCCATGTGGAAAAACGTGTCAAAATCAGAAATGCAGGACAGGCCATGGAGAAATGGGAGCCTTGCTACACTGATGGGCGGGGTGTAAATTGCCAACAGCCACTCTGGAGAAGTGTACGGTGTGTCCTGAAACATCTAAAAAACACAGCTTAGAGAGCATAGGGCACTTCCACTCATGGGGGTATAAATTGGGAAAATGAAAAATCAGCAAGACACAAGCACCCCAAAGTTTAGGGCTGCTCTGTTGACAAGGACCTCCACTTCATTCCACCTTCAATATCCCAGGAAAGAGAAAAATGGATAGAGAAGTTGTGGTCCTTATGTACAATGGAATATCACTCAGCCATGAAATCAATGTCATAAGGCTAGTAGCAGCATGATGAGTGGATTTAGGTACGACGATTCTAAGTGAAATAAGTCACACAGAAAAGGACACTTCTCATAAGGTATCACTTAAGGAGGGAATGTAAAAAGCGTTACACTTGAACTGAATTACAAAACAGAACAGAGTCACACATGCAGAAAACACACTATGGCTGCTTAACGGGAAAGGTGAGGTGGGGTGATACATAAAACAAGGGTTTCAAATTAGCTCAGATACCGTTCCATAAACCCAATATGTAATAGACAAGACCTACTCCTTGCTCAGAGAACTGGACTCAACACGCCCTATTCACCGCACAAGAATATATCTGACTAGTAATAATCTTAAAACCTATGTATTGATATCTCTCTGTGAGTGTGTCAAGTGGGTGTAAAGCGGCATAAACACAGGAGTGAAAAGCAGCTAAACCCCATTATAAAAATAAATTACTTCGAAAAACCCATGAAACAAAGACAGTGAAAGAGAGAGAAATTCTTACACAATGCGTTCAGGGGCTGTGATGCAACCTGGATTGACCATATCTAGACCCACAGCTGGATGAGACATAAGGGTGGACACTCTTGGGGCTGAGAGGTTTGGTGAGGTTGGGTGAGCAAACGCAGACCCTTTAAAGGAATACTGCGTGGTACCCATCGCATGGGTCCCAAATCTCCAGGTTCAAGGGCATATTCCTACATCGAAAACATGCATGAGAAAACAAAAAGATGGTACACCATGTGATTGGGAAAGGTTTCTAAAACGCACCTCATTTCTCTTCTCCTTGTGCCCGGGTTCGCCATTCCAGCCGCTTTACTAACAACCTCCCTACTTGGAGCATCAGCACCTTTAACCTCCTGTTCTGTACAGGTTGCAATTTGTCCTGAGGTTGAACAGGTAGATGGGGAACCAGTGAGAGACTAGCTCTTGGTGTTGGGACAGGCACAGGTCACTCTATTTTCCCATCAGGAAGAAGAATTAACCATAGGCTCAGCCTGACCCCGGAACCAGAACAGGGCCTGAAGCCATACTGCGCTTTTGCGGCCAGCTCCCAAAAAAGCGAGTTGTAAAATGGAGCTTCAGGGCACTGCAATTCACACACATACAGAGTTATAAATGAAAACTCGCGTCCACAAATATATTGAGGGAAGGAAAAGAAGGGGATTTGAAATCACGGCAGAATTGCAGGAATCAGATTTCAGGAGGTAGATTCGAATCGCCTTTAAAGCACATGAAAAGCGGCAAAACGTTGACAATGATGCCCTTGGCCAAAAAGGGCGTATGCGTTTTTTCCTGAATATATTCAGGAAAAAACGCATACGCCCTTTTTGGCCAACCAAGCAACCTGGAAAGGCAAATCAGGGCTATAAAGAAGACTCGCTACCCATCGGTCAAAAGGGCCATGTGGAAAAACGTGTCAAAATCAGAAATGCAGGACAGTTCATGGAGAAATGGGAGCCTTGCTACACTGATGGGCGGGGTGTAAATTGCCAACAGCCACTCTGGAGAAGTGTACGGTGTGTCCTGAAACATCTAAAAAACACAGCTTAGAGAGCATAGGGCACTTCCACTCATGGGGGTATAAATTGGGAAAATGAAAAATCAGCAAGACACAAGCACCCCAAAGTTTAGGGCTGCTCTGTTGACAAGGACCTCCACTTCATTCCACCTTCAATATCCCAGGAAAGAGAAAAATGGATAAAGAAGTTGTGGTCCTTATGTACAATGGAATATCACTCAGCCATGAAATCAATGTCATAAGGCTAGTAGCAGCATGATGAGTGGATTTAGGTACGACGATTCTAAGTGAAATAAGTCACACAGAAAAGGACACTTCTCATAAGGTATCACTTAAGGAGGGAATGTAAAAAGCGTTACACTTGAACTGAATTACAAAACAGAACAGAGTCACACATGCAGAAAACACACTATGGCTGCTTAACGGGAAAGGTGAGGTGGGGTGACACATAAAACAAGGGTTTCAAATTAGCTCAGATACCGTTCCATAAACCCAATATGTAATAGACAAGACCTACTCCTTGCTCAGAGAACTGGACTCAACACGCCCTATTCACCGCACAAGAATATATCTGACTAGTAATAATCTTAAAACCTATGTATTGATATCTCTCTGTTAGTGTGTCAAGTGGGTGTAAAGCGGCATAAACACAGCAGTGAAAAGCAGCTAAACCCCATTATAAAAATAAATTACTTCGAAAAACCCATGAAACAAAGACAGTGAAAGAGAGAGAAATTCTTACACAATGCGTTCAGGGGCTGTGATGCAACCTGGATTGACCATATCTAGACCCACAGCTGGATGAGACATAAGGGTGGACACTCTTGGGGCTGAGAGGTTTGGTGAGGTTGGGTGAGCAAACGCAGACCCTTTAAAGTAATACTGCGTGGTACCCATCCCATGGGACCCAAATCTGCAGGTTCAAGGGCATCTTCCTACATCGAAAACATGCATGAGAATCCCAGAAGATGGTACACCGTGTGATGGGGAAAGATTTCTAAAACGCACCTCATTTCTCATCTCCTTGTGCCCGGGTTCGCCATTCCAGCCGCTTCACTAGCAATCTCCCTACTTGGAGCATCAGCACCTTTAACCTCCTGTTCCGTACAGGTTGCAATTTGTCCTGAGGATGAACGGGAAGACGGGGAACCAGTGAGAGAGTAGCTCTTGGTGTTGGGACAGGCACAGGTCACTCTATTTTCCCATCAGGAAGAAGAATTAACCACAGGCTCATCCTCCCCCCCGGAACCAGAACAGGGCCTGAAGCCATACTGCGCTTTTGTGGACAGCTCCCAAAAAAGCGAGGTGTAAAATGGAGCTTCAGGGCACTGCAATTCACAAACCTGCAGAGTTATAAATGATAACTCTCGTCCACAAATATATTGAGGGAAGGCAAAGAAGAGGATTTGAAATCAAGGCAGAATTGCAGGAATCAGATTTCAGGAGGTACATTCGAATCGCCTTTAAAGCACATGAAAAGCGGCAAAACGTTGACAATGATGCCCTTGGCCAAAAAGGGCGTATGCGATTTTTCCTGAATATATTCAGGAAAAAACGCAAACGCCCTTTTTGGCCAACCAAAGAACCTGGAAAGGCAAATCAGGGCTACAAAGAAGACTCGCTACCCATCGGTCAAAAGGGCCATGCTGAAAAAAGTCTCAAAACCAGAAATGCAGGACAGGCCATGGAGAAATGGGAGCCTTGCTACACTGATGGGCGGGATGTAAATTGCCAACAGCCACTCTGGAGAAGTGTACGGTGTGTCCTGAAACATCTAAAAAACACAGCTTAGAGAGCATAAGGCACTTCCACTCATGGGGGTATAAATTGGGAAAATGAAAAATCAGCAAGACACAAGCACCCCAAAGTTTAGGGCTGCTCTGTTGACAAGGACCTCCACTTCATTCCACCTTCAATATCCCAGGAAAGAGAAAAATGGATAAAGGAGTTGTGGTCCTTATGTACAATGGAATATCACTCAGCCATGAAATCAATGTCATAAGGCTAGTAGCAGCATGATGAGTGGATTTAGGTACGACGATTCTAAGTGAAATAAGTCACACAGAAAAGGACACTTCTCATAAGGTATCACTTATAGAGGGAATGTAAAAACCGTTACACTTGAACTGAATTACAAAACAGAACAGAGTCACACATGCAGAAAACACACTATGGCTGCTTAACGGGAAAGGTGAGGTGGGGTGATACATAAAACAAGGGTTTCAAATTAGCTCAGATACCGTTCCATAAACCCAATATGTAATAGACAAGACCTACTCCTTGCTCAGAGAACTGGACTCAACACACCCTATTCACCGCACAAGAATATATCTGACTAGTAATAATCTTAAAACCTATGTATTGATATCTCTCTGTTAGTGTGTCAAGTGGGTGTAAAGCGGCATAAACACAGCAGTGAAAAGCAGCTAAACCCCATCATAAAAATAAATTACTTTTACAAACCGATGAAACAAAGACAATGAAAGAGAGAGAAATTCTTACACAATGCGTTCAGGGGCTGTGATGCAACCTGGATTGACCATATCTAGACCCACAGCTGGATGAGACATAAGGGTGGACACTCTTGGGGCTGAGAGGTTTGGTGAGGTTGGGTGAGCAAACGCAGACCCTTTAAAGTAATACTGCGTGGTACCCATCGCATGCGTCCAAAATCTCCAGGTTCAAGGGCATCTTCCTACATCGAAAACATGCATGAGAAAACAAAAAGATGGTACACCATGTGATGGGGAAAGGTTTCTAAAACGCACCTCATTTCTCTTCTCCTTGTGCCCGGGTTCGCCATTCCAGCCGCTTTACTAACAATCTCCCTACTTGGAGCATCAGCACCTTTAACCTCCTGTTGCGTACAGGTTGCAATTTGTCCTAAGGATGAACGGGAAGACGGGGAACCAGTGAGAGACTAGCTCTTGGTGTTGGGACAGGCACAGGTCACTCTATTTTCCCATCAGGAAGAAGAATTAACCACAGGCTCATCCTCCCCCCCGGAACCAGAACAGGGCCTGAAGCCATACTGCGCTTTTGCGGCCAGCTCCCAAAAAAGCGAGGTGTAAAATGGAGCTTCAGGGCACTGCAATTCACAAACCTGCAGAGTTATAAATGATAACTCTCGTCCACAAATATATTGAGGGAAGGCAAAGAAGAGGATTTGAAATCAAGGCAGAATTGCAGGAAACAGATTTCAGGACGTAGATTCGAATCGCCTTTAAAGCACATGAAAAGCGGCAAAACGTTGACAATGATGCCCTTTCCTGAATATATTCAGGAAAAAACGCATACGCCCTTTTTGGCCAACCAAGCAACCTGGAAAGGGAAATCAGGGCTATAAAGAAGACTCGCTACCCATCGGTCAAAAGGGCCATGTGGAAAAACGTGTCAAAATCAGAAATGCAGGACAGGCCATGGAGAAATGGGAGCCTTGCTACACTGATGGGCGGGGTGTAAATTGCCAACAGCCACTCTGGAGAAGTGTACGGTGTGTCCTGAAACATCTAAAAAACACAGCTTAGAGAGCATAGGGCACTTCCACTCATGGGGGTATAAATTGGGAAAATGAAAAATCAGCAAGACACAAGCACCCCAAAGTTTAGGGCTGCTCTGTTGACAAGGACCTCCACTTCATTCCACCTTCAATATCCCAGGAAAGAGAAAAATGGATAGAGAAGTTGTGGTCCTTATGTACAATGGAATATCACTCAGCCATGAAATCAATGTCATAAGGCTAGTAGCAGCATGATGAGTGGATTTAGGTACGACGATTCTAAGTGAAATAAGTCACACAGAAAAGGACACTTCTCATAAGGTATCACTTAAGGAGGGAATGTAAAAAGCGTTACACTTGAACTGAATTACAAAACAGAACAGAGTCACACATGCAGAAAACACACTATGGCTGCTTAACGGGAAAGGTGAGGTGGGGTGATACATAAAACAAGGGTTTCAAATTAGCTCAGATACCGTTCCATAAACCCAATATGTAATAGACAAGACCTACTCCTTGCTCAGAGAACTGGACTCAACACGCCCTATTCACCGCACAAGAATATATCTGACTAGTAATAATCTTAAAACCTATGTATTGATATCTCTCTGTTAGTGTGTCAAGTGGGTGTAAAGCGGCATAAACACAGCAGTGAAAAGCAGCTAAACCCCATTATAAAAATAAATTACTTCGAAAAACCCATGAAACAAAGACAGTGAAAGAGAGAGAAATTCTTACACAATGCGTTCAGGGGCTGTGATGCAACCTGGATTGACCATATCTAGACCCACAGCTGGATGAGACATAAGGGTGGACACTCTTGGGGCTGAGAGGTTTGGTGAGGTTGGGTGAGCAAACGCAGACCCTTTAAAGGAATACTGCGTGGTACCCATCGCATGGGTCCCAAATCTCCAGGTTCAAGGGCATATTCCTACATCGAAAACATGCATGAGAAAACAAAAAGATGGTACACCATGTGATTGGGAAAGGTTTCTAAAACGCACCTCATTTCTCTTCTCCTTGTGCCCGGGTTCGCCATTCCAGCCGCTTTACTAACAACCTCCCTACTTGGAGCATCAGCACCTTTAACCTCCTGTTCTGTACAGGTTGCAATTTGTCCTGAGGTTGAACAGGTAGATGGGGAACCAGTGAGAGACTAGCTCTTGGTGTTGGGACAGGCACAGGTCACTCTATTTTCCCATCAGGAAGAAGAATTAACCATAGGCTCAGCCTGACCCCGGAACCAGAACAGGGCCTGAAGCCATACTGCGCTTTTGCGGCCAGCTCCCAAAAAAGCGAGTTGTAAAATGGAGCTTCAGGGCACTGCAATTCACACACATACAGAGTTATAAATGAAAACTCGCATCCACAAATATATTGAGGGAAGGCAAAGAAGGGGATTTGAAATCACGGCAGAATTGCAGGAATCAGATTTCAGGAGGTAGATTCGAATCGCCTTTAAAGCACATGAAAAGCGGCAAAACGTTGACAATGATGCCCTTGGCCAAAAAGGGCGTATGCGTTTTTTCCTGAATATATTCAGGAAAAAACGCATACGCCCTTTTTGGCCAACCAAGCAACCTGGAAAGGCAAATCAGGGCTATAAAGAAGACTCGCTACCCATCGGTCAAAAGGGCCATGTGGAAAAACGTGTAAAAATCAGAAATGCAGGACAGTTCATGGAGAAATGGGAGCCTTGCTACACTGATGGGCGGGGTGTAAATTGCCAACAGCCACTCTGGAGAAGTGTACGGTGTGTCCTGAAACATCTAAAAAACACAGCTTAGAGAGCATAGGGCACTTCCACTCATGGGGGTATAAATTGGGAAAATGAAAAATCAGCAAGACACAAGCACCCCAAAGTTTAGGGCTGCTCTGTTGACAAGGACCTCCACTTCATTCCACCTTCAATATCCCAGGAAAGAGAAAAATGGATAGAGAAGTTGTGGTCCTTATGTACAATGGAATATCACTCAGCCATGAAATCAATGTCATAAGGCTAGTAGCAGCATGATGAGTGGATTTAGGTACGACGATTCTAAGTGAAATAAGTCACACAGAAAAGGACACTTCTCATAAGGTATCACTTAAGGAGGGAATGTAAAAAGCGTTACACTTGAACTGAATTACAAAACAGAACAGAATCACACATGCAGAAAACACACTATGGCTGCTTAACGGGAAAGGTGAGGTGGGGTGATACATAAAACAAGGGTTTCAAATTAGCTCAGATACCGTTCCATAAACCCAATATGTAATAGACAAGACCTACTCCTTGCTCAGAGAACTGGACTCAACACGCCCTATTCACCGCACAAGAATATATCTGACTAGTAATAATCTTAAAACCTATGTATTGATATCTCTCTGTTAGTGTGTCAAGTGGGTGTAAAGCGGCATAAACACAGCAGTGAAAAGCAGCTAAACCCCATTATAAAAATAAATTACTTCGAAAAACCCATGAAACAAAGACAGTGAAAGAGAGAGAAATTCTTACACAATGCGTTCAGGGGCTGTGATGCAACCTGGATTGACCATATCTAGACCCACAGCTGGATGAGACATAAGGGTGGACACTCTTGGGGCTGAGAGGTTTGGTGAGGTTGGGTGAGCAAACGCAGACCCTTTAAAGGAATACTGCGTGGTACCCATCGCATGGGTCCCAAATCTCCAGGTTCAAGGGCATATTCCTACATCGAAAACATGCATGAGAAAACAAAAAGATGGTACACCATGTGATTGGGAAAGGTTTCTAAAACGCACCTCATTTCTCTTCTCCTTGTGCCCGGGTTCGCCATTCCAGCCGCTTTACTAACAACCTCCCTACTTGGAGCATCAGCACCTTTAACCTCCTGTTCTGTACAGGTTGCAATTTGTCCTGAGGTTCAACGGGTAGATGGGGAACCAGTGAGAGACTAGCTCTTGGTGTTGGGACAGGCACAGGTCACTCTATTTTCCCATCAGGAAGAAGAATTAACCATAGGCTCAGCCTGACCCCGGAACCAGAACAGGGCCTGAAGCCATACTGCGCTTTTGCGGCCAGCTCCCAAAAAAGCGAGTTGTAAAATGGAGCTTCAGGGCACTGCAATTCACACACCTACAGAGTTATAAATGAAAACTCTCGTCCACAAATATATTGAGGGAAGGCAAAGAAGGGGATTTGAAATCAAGGCAGAATTGCAGGAATCAGATTTCAGGAGGTAGATTCGAATCGCCTTTAAAGCACATGAAAAGCGGCAAAATGTTGACAATGATGCCCTTGGCCAAAAAGGGCGTATGCGTTTTTTCCTGAATATATTCAGGAAAAAACGCATACGCCCTTTTTGGCCAACCAAGCAACCTGGAAAGGCAAATCAGGGCTATAAAGAAGACTCGCTACCCATCGGTCAAAAGGGCCATGTGGAAAAACGTGTCAAAATCAGAAATGCAGGACAGTTCATGGAGAAATGGGAGCCTTGCTACACTGATGGGCGGGGTGTAAATTGCCAACAGCCACTCTGGAGAAGTGTACGGTGTGTCCTGAAACATCTAAAAAACACAGCTTAGAGAGCATAGGGCACTTCCACTCATGGGGGTATAAATTGGGAAAATGAAAAATCAGCAAGACACAAGCACCCCAAAGTTTAGGGCTGCTCTGTTGACAAGGACCTCCACTTCATTCCACCTTCAATATCCCAGGAAAGAGAAAAATGGATAAAGAAGTTGTGGTCCTTATGTACAATGGAATATCACTCAGCCATGAAATCAATGTCATAAGGCTAGTAGCAGCATGATGAGTGGATTTAGGTACGACGATTCTAAGTGAAATAAGTCACACAGAAAAGGACACTTCTCATAAGGTATCACTTAAGGAGGGAATGTAAAAAGCGTTACACTTGAACTGAATTACAAAACAGAACAGAGTCACACATGCAGAAAACACACTATGGCTGCTTAACGGGAAAGGTGAGGTGGGGTGATACATAAAACAAGGGTTTCAAATTAGCTCAGATACCGTTCCATAAACCCAATATGTAATAGACAAGACCTACTCCTTGCTCAGAGAACTGGACTCAACACGCCCTATTCACCGCACAAGAATATATCTGACTAGTAATAATCTTAAAACCTATGTATTGATATCTCTCTGTTAGTGTGTCAAGTGGGTGTAAAGCGGCATAAACACAGCAGTGAAAAGCAGCTAAACCCCATTATAAAAATAAATTACTTCGAAAAACCCATGAAACAAAGACAGTGAAAGAGAGAGAAATTCTTACACAATGCGTTCAGGGGCTGTGATGCAACCTGGATTGACCATATCTAGACCCACAGCTGGATGAGACATAAGGGTGGACACTCTTGGGGCTGAGAGGTTTGGTGAGGTTGGGTGAGCAAACGCAGACCCTTTAAAGGAATACTGCGTGGTACCCATCGCATGGGTCCCAAATCTCCAGGTTCAAGGGCATATTCCTACATCGAAAACATGCATGAGAAAACAAAAAGATGGTACACCATGTGATTGGGAAAGGTTTCTAAAACGCACCTCATTTCTCTTCTCCTTGTGCCCGGGTTCGCCATTCCAGCCGCTTTACTAACAACCTCCCTACTTGGAGCATCAGCACCTTTAACCTCCTGTTCTGTACAGGTTGCAATTTGTCCTGAGGTTCAACGGGTAGATGGGGAACCAGTGAGAGACTAGCTCTTGGTGTTGGGACAGGCACAGGTCACTCTATTTTCCCATCAGGAAGAAGAATTAACCATAGGCTCAGCCTGACCCCGGAACCAGAACAGGGCCTGAAGCCATACTGCGCTTTTGCGGCCAGCTCCCAAAAAAGCGAGTTGTAAAATGGAGCTTCAGGGCACTGCAATTCACACACCTACAGAGTTATAAATGAAAACTCTCGTCCACAAATATATTGAGGGAAGGCAAAGAAGGGGATTTGAAATCAAGGCAGAATTGCAGGAATCAGATTTCAGGAGGTAGATTCGAATCGCCTTTAAAGCACATGAAAAGCGGCAAAATGTTGACAATGATGCCCTTGGCCAAAAAGGGCGTATGCGTTTTTTCCTGAATATATTCAGGAAAAAACGCATACGCCCTTTTTGGCCAACCAAGCAACCTGGAAAGGCAAATCAGGGCTATAAAGAAGACTCGCTACCCATCGGTCAAAAGGGCCATGTGGAAAAACGTGTCAAAATCAGAAATGCAGGACAGTTCATGGAGAAATGGGAGCCTTGCTACACTGATGGGCGGGGTGTAAATTGCCAACAGCCACTCTGGAGAAGTGTACGGTGTGTCCTGAAACATCTAAAAAACACAGCTTAGAGAGCATAGGGCACTTCCACTCATGGGGGTATAAATTGGGAAAATGAAAAATCAGCAAGACACAAGCACCCCAAAGTTTAGGGCTGCTCTGTTGACAAGGACCTCCACTTCATTCCACCTTCAATATCCCAGGAAAGAGAAAAATGGATAAAGAAGTTGTGGTCCTTATGTACAATGGAATATCACTCAGCCATGAAATCAATGTCATAAGGCTAGTAGCAGCATGATGAGTGGATTTAGGTACGACGATTCTAAGTGAAATAAGTCACACAGAAAAGGAAACTTCTCATAAGGTATCACTTAAGGAGGGAATGTAAAAAGCGTTACACTTGAACTGAATTACAAAACAGAACAGAGTCACACATGCAGAAAACACACTATGGCTGCTTAACGGGAAAGGTGAGGTGGGGAGATACATAAAACAAGTGTTTCAAATTAGCTCAGATACCGTTCCATAAACCCAATATGTAATAGACAAGACCTACTCCTTGCTCAGAGAACTGGACTCAACATGCCCTATTCACCGCACAAGAATATATCTGACTAGTAATAATCTTAAAACCTATGTATTGATATCTCTCTGTTAGTGTGTCAAGTGGGTGTAAAGCGGCATAAATACAGCAGTGAAAAGCAGCTAAACCCCATTATAAAAATAAATTACTTCGAAAAATCCATGAAACAAAGACAGTGAAAGAGAGAGAAATTCTTACACAATGCGTTCAGGGGCTGTGATGCAACCTGGATTGACCATATCTAGACCCACAGCTGGATGAGACATAAGGGTGGACACTCTTGGGGCTGAGAGGTTTGGTGAGGTTGGGTGAGCAAACGCAGATCCTTTAAAGTACTACTGCGTGGTACCCATCCCATGGGTCCCAAATCTCCAGGTTCAAGGGCATCTTCCTACATCGAAAACATGCATGAGAAAACAAAAAGATGGTACACCGTGTGATGGGGAAAGGTTTCTAAAACGCACCTCATTTCTCTTCTCCTTGTGCCCGGGTTCGCCATTCCAGCCGCTTTACTAACAATCTCCCTACTTGGAGCATCAGCACCTTTAACCTCCTGTTGCGTACAGGTTGCAATTTGTCCTAAGGATGAACGGGAAGACGGGGAACCAGTGAGAGACTAGCTCTTGGTGTTGGGACAGGCACAGGTCACTCTATTTTCCCATCAGGAAGAAGAATTAACCACAGGCTCATCCTCCCCCCCGGAACCAGAACAGGGCCTGAAGCCATACTGCGCTTTTGCGGCCAGCTCCCAAAAAAGCGAGGTGTAAAATGGAGCTTCAGGGCACTGCAATTCACAAACCTGCAGAGTTATAAATGATAACTCTCGTCCACAAATATATTGAGGGAAGGCAAAGAAGAGGATTTGAAATCAAGGCAGAATTGCAGGAAACAGATTTCAGGACGTAGATTCGAATCGCCTTTAAAGCACATGAAAAGCGGCAAAACGTTGACAATGATGCCCTTTCCTGAATATATTCAGGAAAAAACGCATACGCCCTTTTTGGCCAACCAAGCAACCTGGAAAGGCAAATCAGGGCTATAAAGAAGACTCGCTACCCATCGGTCAAAAGGGCCATGTGGAAAAACGTGTCAAAATCAGAAATGCAGGACAGGCCATGGAGAAATGGGAGCCTTGCTACACTGATGGGCGGGGTGTAAATTGCCAACAGCCACTCTGGAGAAGTGTACGGTGTGTCCTGAAACATCTAAAAAACACAGCTTAGAGAGCATAGGGCACTTCCACTCATGGGGGTATAAATTGGGAAAATGAAAAATCAGCAAGACACAAGCACCCCAAAGTTTAGGGCTGCTCTGTTGACAAGGACCTCCACTTCATTCCACCTTCAATATCCCAGGAAAGAGAAAAATGGATAGAGAAGTTGTGGTCCTTATGTACAATGGAATATCACTCAGCCATGAAATCAATGTCATAAGGCTAGTAGCAGCATGATGAGTGGATTTAGGTACGACGATTCTAAGTGAAATAAGTCACACAGAAAAGGACACTTCTCATAAGGTATCACTTAAGGAGGGAATGTAAAAAGCGTTACACTTGAACTGAATTACAAAACAGAACAGAGTCACACATGCAGAAAACACACTATGGCTGCTTAACGGGAAAGGTGAGGTGGGGTGATACATAAAACAAGGGTTTCAAATTAGCTCAGATACCGTTCCATAAACCCAATATGTAATAGACAAGACCTACTCCTTGCTCAGAGAACTGGACTCAACACGCCCTATTCACCGCACAAGAATATATCTGACTAGTAATAATCTTAAAACCTATGTATTGATATCTCTCTCTTAGTGTGTCAAGTGGGTGTAAAGCGGCATAAACACAGCAGTGAAAAGCAGCTAAACCCCATTATAAAAATAAATTACTTCGAAAAACCCATGAAACAAAGACAGTGAAAGAGAGAGAAATTCTTACACAATGCGTTCAGGGGCTGTGATGCAACCTGGATTGACCATATCTAGACCCACAGCTGGATGAGACATAAGGGTGGACACTCTTGGGGCTGAGAGGTTTGGTGAGGTTGGGTGAGCAAACGCAGACCCTTTAAAGGAATACTGCGTGGTACCCATCGCATGGGTCCCAAATCTCCAGGTTCAAGGGCATATTCCTACATCGAAAACATGCATGAGAAAACAAAAAGATGGTACACCATGTGATTGGGAAAGGTTTCTAAAACGCACCTCATTTCTCTTCTCCTTGTGCCCGGGTTCGCCATTCCAGCCGCTTTACTAACAACCTCCCTACTTGGAGCATCAGCACCTTTAACCTCCTGTTCTGTACAGGTTGCAATTTGTCCTGAGGTTGAACGGGTAGATGGGGAACCAGTGAGAGACTAGCTCTTGGTGTTGGGACAGGCACAGGTCACTCTATTTTCCCATCAGGAAGAAGAATTAACCATAGGCTCAGCCTGACCCCGGAACCAGAACAGGGCCTGAAGCCATACTGCGCTTTTGCGGCCAGCTCCCAAAAAAGCGAGTTGTAAAATGGAGCTTCAGGGCACTGCAATTCACACACCTACAGAGTTATAAATGAAAACTCGCGTCCACAAATATATTGAGGGAAGGCAAAGAAGGGGATTTGAAATCAAGGCAGAATTGCAGGAATCAGATTTCAGGAGGTACATTCGAATCGCCTTTAAAGCACATGAAAAGCGGCAAAACGTTGACAATGATGCCCTTGGCCAAAAAGGGCGTATGCGTTTTTTCCTGAATATATTCAGGAAAAAACGCATACGCCCTTTTTGGCCAACCAAGCAACCTGGAAAGGCAAATCAGGGCTATAAAGAAGACTCGCTACCCATCGGTCAAAAGGGCCATGTGGAAAAACGTGTCAAAATCAGAAATGCAGGACAGGCCATGGAGAAATGGGAGCCTTGCTACACTGATGGGCGGGGTGTAAATTGCCAACAGCCACTCTGGAGAAGTGTACGGTGTGTCCTGAAACATCTAAAAAACACAGCTTAGAGAGCATAGGGCACTTCCACTCATGGGGGTATAAATTGGGAAAATGAAAAATCAGCAAGACACAAGCACCCCAAAGTTTAGGGCTGCTCTGTTGACAAGGACCTCCACTTCATTCCACCTTCAATATCCCAGGAAAGAGAAAAATGGATAAAGAAGTTGTGGTCCTTATGTACAATGGAATATCACTCAGCCATGAAATCAATGTCATAAGGCTAGTAGCAGCATGATGAGTGGATTTAGGTACGACGATTCTAAGTGAAATAAGTCACACAGAAAAGGACACTTCTCATAAGGTATCACTTAAGGAGGGAATGTAAAAAGCGTTACACTTGAACTGAATTACAAAACAGAACAGAGTCACACATGCAGAAAACACACTATGGCTGCTTAACGGGAAAGGTGAGGTGGGGTGACACATAAAACAAGGGTTTCAAATTAGCTCAGATACCGTTCCATAAACCCAATATGTAATAGACAAGACCTACTCCTTGCTCAGAGAACTGGACTCAACACGCCCTATTCACCGCACAAGAATATATCTGACTAGTAATAATCTTAAAACCTATGTATTGATATCTCTCTGTTAGTGTGTCAAGTGGGTGTAAAGCGGCATAAACACAGCAGTGAAAAGCAGCTAAACCCCATTATAAAAATAAATTACTTCGAAAAACCCATGAAACAAAGACAGTGAAAGAGAGAGAAATTCTTACACAATGCGTTCAGGGGCTGTGATGCAACCTGGATTGACCATATCTAGACCCACAGCTGGATGAGACATAAGGGTGGACACTCTTGGGGCTGAGAGGTTTGGTGAGGTTGGGTGAGCAAACGCAGACCCTTTAAAGTAATACTGCGTGGTACCCATCCCATGGGACCCAAATCTCCAGGTTCAAGGGCATCTTCCTACATCGAAAACATGCATGAGAATCCCAGAAGATGGTACACCGTGTGATGGGGAAAGATTTCTAAAACGCACCTCATTTCTCATCTCCTTGTGCCCGGGTTCGCCATTCCAGCCGCTTCACTAGCAATCTCCCTACTTGGAGCATCAGCACCTTTAACCTCCTGTTCCGTACAGGTTGCAATTTGTCCTGAGGATGAACGGGAAGACGGGGAACCAGTGAGAGAGTAGCTCTTGGTGTTGGGACAGGCATAGGTCACTCTATTTTCCCATCAGGAAGAAGAATTAACCACAGGCTCATCCTCCCCCCCGGAACCAGAACAGGGCCTGAAGCCATACTGCGCTTTTGTGGACAGCTCCCAAAAAAGCGAGGTGTAAAATGGAGCTTCAGGGCACTGCAATTCACAAACCTGCAGAGTTATAAATGATAACTCTCGTCCACAAATATATTGAGGGAAGGCAAAGAAGAGGATTTGAAATCAAGGCAGAATTGCAGGAAACAGATTTCAGGAGGTAGATTCGAATCGCCTTTAAAGCACATGAAAAGCGGCAAAACGTTGACAATGATGCCCTTGGCCAAAAAGGGCGTATGCGATTTTTCCTGAATATATTCAGGAAAAAACGCAAACGCCCTTTTTGGCCAACCAAAGAACCTGGAAAGGCAAATCAGGGCTACAAAGAAGACTCGCTACCCATCGGTCAAAAGGGCCATGCTGAAAAAAGTCTCAAAACCAGAAATGCAGGACAGGCCATGGAGAAATGGGAGCCTTGCTACACTGATGGGCGGGATGTAAATTGCCAACAGCCACTCTGGAGAAGTGTACGGTGTGTCCTGAAACATCTAAAAAACACAGCTTAGAGAGCATAGGGCACTTCCACTCATGGGGGTATAAATTGGGAAAATGAAAAATCAGCAAGACACAAGCACCCCAAAGTTTAGGGCTGCTCTGTTGACAAGGACCTCCACTTCATTCCACCTTCAATATCCCAGGAAAGAGAAAAATGGATAAAGGAGTTGTGGTCCTTATGTACAATGGAATATCACTCAGCCATGAAATCAATGTCATAAGGCTAGTAGCAGCATGATGAGTGGATTTAGGTACGACGATTCTAAGTGAAATAAGTCACACAGAAAAGGACACTTCTCATAAGGTATCACTTAAGGAGGGAATGTAAAAAGCGTTACACTTGAACTGAATTACAAAACAGAACAGAGTCACACATGCAGAAAACACACTATGGCTGCTTAACGGGAAAGGTGAGGTGGGGTGACACATAAAACAAGGGTTTCAAATTAGCTCAGATACCGTTCCATAAACCCAATATGTAATAGACAAGACCTACTCCTTGCTCAGAGAACTGGACTCAACACACCCTATTCACCGCACAAGAATATATCTGACTAGTAATAATCTTAAAACCTATGTATTGATATCTCTCTGTTAGTGTGTCAAGTGGGTGTAAAGCGGCATAAACACAGCAGTGAAAAGCAGCTAAACCCCATCATAAAAATAAATTACTTTTACAAACCGATGAAACAAAGACAATGAAAGAGAGAGAAATTCTTACACAATGCGTTCAGGGGCTGTGATGCAACCTGGATTGACCATATGTAGACCCACAGCTGGATGAGACATAAGGGTGGACACTCTTGGGGCTGAGAGGTTTGGTGAGGTTGGGTGAGCAAACGCAGACCCTTTAAAGTAATACTGCGTGGTACCCATCGCATGCGTCCAAAATCTCCAGGTTCAAGGGCATCTTCCTACATCGAAAACATGCATGAGAAAACAAAAAGATGGTACACCATGTGATGGGGAAAGGTTTCTAAAACGCACCTCATTTCTCTTCTCCTTGTGCCCGGGTTCGCCATTCCAGCCGCTTTACTAACAATCTCCCTACTTGGAGCATCAGCACCTTTAACCTCCTGTTCTGTACAGGTTGCAATTTGTCCTGAGGATGAACGGGTACATGGGGAACCAGTGAGAGACTAGCTCTTGGTGTTGGGACAGGCACAGGTCAGTCTATTTTCCCATCAGGAAGAAGAATTAACCACAGGCTCATCCTCCCCCCCGGAAGCAGAACAGGGCCTGAAGCCATCCTGCGCTTTTGAGGCCAGCTCCCAAAAATGCGAGTTGTAAAATGGAGCTTCAGGGCACTGCAATTCACAAACCTGCAGAGTTATAAATGATAACTCTCGTCCACAAATATATTGAGGGAAGGCAAAGAAGAGGATTTGAAATCAAGGCAGAATTGCAGGAAACAGATTTCAGGACGTAGATTCGAATCGCCTTTAAAGCACATGAAAAGCGGCAAAACGTTGACAATGATGCCCTTTCCTGAATATATTCAGGAAAAAACGCATACGCCCTTTTTGGCCAACCAAGCAACCTGGAAAGGCAAATCAGGGCTATAAAGAAGACTCGCTACCCATCGGTCAAAAGGGCCATGTGGAAAAACGTGTCAAAATCAGAAATGCAGGACAGGCCATGGAGAAATGGGAGCCTTGCTACACTGATGGGCGGGGTGTAAATTGCCAACAGCCACTCTGGAGAAGTGTACGGTGTGTCCTGAAACATCTAAAAAACACAGCTTAGAGAGCATAGGGCACTTCCACTCATGGGGGTATAAATTGGGAAAATGAAAAATCAGCAAGACACAAGCACCCCAAAGTTTAGGGCTGCTCTGTTGACAAGGACCTCCACTTCATTCCACCTTCAATATCCCAGGAAAGAGAAAAATGGATAGAGAAGTTGTGGTCCTTATGTACAATGGAATATCACTCAGCCATGAAATCAATGTCATAAGGCTAGTAGCAGCATGATGAGTGGATTTAGGTACGACGATTCTAAGTGAAATAAGTCACACAGAAAAGGACACTTCTCATAAGGTATCACTTAAGGAGGGAATGTAAAAAGCGTTACACTTGAACTGAATTACAAAACAGAACAGAGTCACACATGCAGAAAACACACTATGGCTGCTTAACGGGAAAGGTGAGGTGGGGTGATACATAAAACAAGGGTTTCAAATTAGCTCAGATACCGTTCCATAAACCCAATATGTAATAGACAAGACCTACTCCTTGCTCAGAGAACTGGACTCAACACGCCCTATTCACCGCACAAGAATATATCTGACTAGTAATAATCTTAAAACCTATGTATTGATATCTCTCTGTGAGTGTGTCAAGTGGGTGTAAAGCGGCATAAACACAGCAGTGAAAAGCAGCTAAACCCCATTATAAAAATAAATTACTTCGAAAAACCCATGAAACAAAGACAGTGAAAGAGAGAGAAATTCTTACACAATGCGTTCAGGGGCTGTGATGCAACCTGGATTGACCATATCTAGACCCACAGCTGGATGAGACATAAGGGTGGACACTCTTGGGGCTGAGAGGTTTGGTGAGGTTGGGTGAGCAAACGCAGACCCTTTAAAGGAATACTGCGTGGTACCCATCGCATGGGTCCCAAATCTCCAGGTTCAAGGGCATATTCCTACATCGAAAACATGCATGAGAAAACAAAAAGATGGTACACCATGTGATTGGGAAAGGTTTCTAAAACGCACCTCATTTCTCTTCTCCTTGTGCCCGGGTTCGCCATTCCAGCCGCTTTACTAACAACCTCCCTACTTGGAGCATCAGCACCTTTAACCTCCTGTTCTGTACAGGTTGCAATTTGTCCTGAGGTTGAACAGGTAGATGGGGAACCAGTGAGAGACTAGCTCTTGGTGTTGGGACAGGCACAGGTCACTCTATTTTCCCATCAGGAAGAAGAATTAACCATAGGCTCAGCCTGACCCCGGAACCAGAACAGGGCCTGAAGCCATACTGCGCTTTTGCGGCCAGCTCCCAAAAAAGCGAGTTGTAAAATGGAGCTTCAGGGCACTGCAATTCACACACATACAGAGTTATAAATGAAAACTCGCGTCCACAAATATATTGAGGGAAGGAAAAGAAGGGGATTTGAAATCACGGCAGAATTGCAGGAATCAGATTTCAGGAGGTAGATTCGAATCGCCTTTAAAGCACATGAAAAGCGGCAAAACGTTGACAATGATGCCCTTGGCCAAAAAGGGCGTATGCGTTTTTTCCTGAATATATTCAGGAAAAAACGCATACGCCCTTTTTGGCCAACCAAGCAACCTGGAAAGGCAAATCAGGGCTATAAAGAAGACTCGCTACCCATCGGTCAAAAGGGCCATGTGGAAAAACGTGTCAAAATCAGAAATGCAGGACAGTTCATGGAGAAATGGGAGCCTTGCTACACTGATGGGCGGGGTGTAAATTGCCAACAGCCACTCTGGAGAAGTGTACGGTGTGTCCTGAAACATCTAAAAAACACAGCTTAGAGAGCATAGGGCACTTCCACTCATGGGGGTATAAATTGGGAAAATGAAAAATCAGCAAGACACAAGCACCCCAAAGTTTAGGGCTGCTCTGTTGACAAGGACCTCCACTTCATTCCACCTTCAATATCCCAGGAAAGAGAAAAATGGATAAAGAAGTTGTGGTCCTTATGTACAATGGAATATCACTCAGCCATGAAATCAATGTCATAAGGCTAGTAGCAGCATGATGAGTGGATTTAGGTACGACGATTCTAAGTGAAATAAGTCACACAGAAAAGGACACTTCTCATAAGGTATCACTTAAGGAGGGAATGTAAAAAGCGTTACACTTGAACTGAATTACAAAACAGAACAGAGTCACACATGCAGAAAACACACTATGGCTGCTTAACGGGAAAGGTGAGGTGGGGTGACACATAAAACAAGGGTTTCAAATTAGCTCAGATACCGTTCCATAAACCCAATATGTAATAGACAAGACCTACTCCTTGCTCAGAGAACTGGACTCAACACGCCCTATTCACCGCACAAGAATATATCTGACTAGTAATAATCTTAAAACCTATGTATTGATATCTCTCTGTTAGTGTGTCAAGTGGGTGTAAAGCGGCATAAACACAGCAGTGAAAAGCAGCTAAACCCCATTATAAAAATAAATTACTTCGAAAAACCCATGAAACAAAGACAGTGAAAGAGAGAGAAATTCTTACACAATGCGTTCAGGGGCTGTGATGCAACCTGGATTGACCATATCTAGACCCACAGCTGGATGAGACATAAGGGTGGACACTCTTGGGGCTGAGAGGTTTGGTGAGGTTGGGTGAGCAAACGCAGACCCTTTAAAGTAATACTGCGTGGTACCCATCCCATGGGACCCAAATCTGCAGGTTCAAGGGCATTTTCCTACATCGAAAACATGCATGAGAATCCCAGAAGATGGTACACCGTGTGATGGGGAAAGATTTCTAAAACGCACCTCATTTCTCATCTCCTTGTGCCCGGGTTCGCCATTCCAGCCGCTTCACTAGCAATCTCCCTACTTGGAGCATCAGCACCTTTAACCTCCTGTTCCGTACAGGTTGCAATTTGTCCTGAGGATGAACGGGAAGACGGGGAACCAGTGAGAGAGTAGCTCTTGGTGTTGGGACAGGCACAGGTCACTCTATTTTCCCATCAGGAAGAAGAATTAACCACAGGCTCATCCTCCCCCCCGGAACCAGAACAGGGCCTGAAGCCATACTGCGCTTTTGTGGACAGCTCCCAAAAAAGCGAGGTGTAAAATGGAGCTTCAGGGCACTGCAATTCACAAACCTGCAGAGTTATAAATGATAACTCTCGTCCACAAATATATTGAGGGAAGGCAAAGAAGAGGATTTGAAATCAAGGCAGAATTGCAGGAATCAGATTTCAGGAGGTACATTCGAATCGCCTTTAAAGCACATGAAAAGCGGCAAAACGTTGACAATGATGCCCTTGGCCAAAAAGGGCGTATGCGATTTTTCCTGAATATATTCAGGAAAAAACGCAAACGCCCTTTTTGGCCAACCAAAGAACCTGGAAAGGCAAATCAGGGCTACAAAGAAGACTCGCTACCCATCGGTCAAAAGGGCCATGCTGAAAAAAGTCTCAAAACCAGAAATGCAGGACAGGCCATGGAGAAATGGGAGCCTTGCTACACTGATGGGCGGGATGTAAATTGCCAACAGCCACTCTGGAGAAGTGTACGGTGTGTCCTGAAACATCTAAAAAACACAGCTTAGAGAGCATAAGGCACTTCCACTCATGGGGGTATAAATTGGGAAAATGAAAAATCAGCAAGACACAAGCACCCCAAAGTTTAGGGCTGCTCTGTTGACAAGGACCTCCACTTCATTCCACCTTCAATATCCCAGGAAAGAGAAAAATGGATAAAGAAGTTGTGGTCCTTATGTACAATGGAATATCACTCAGCCATGAAATCAATGTCATAAGGCTAGTAGCAGCATGATGAGTGGATTTAGGTACGACGATTCTAAGTGAAATAAGTCACACAGAAAAGGACACTTCTCATAAGGTATCACTTATAGAGGGAATGTAAAAAGCGTTACACTTGAACTGAATTACAAAACAGAACAGAGTCACACATGCAGAAAACACACTATGGCTGCTTAACGGGAAAGGTGAGGTGGGGTGATACATAAAACAAGGGTTTCAAATTAGCTCAGATACCGTTCCATAAACCCAATATGTAATAGACAAGACCTACTCCTTGCTCAGAGAACTGGACTCAACACGCCCTATTCACCGCACAAGAATATATCTGACTAGTAATAATCTTAAAACCTATGTATTGATATCTCTCTGTGAGTGTGTCAAGTGGGTGTAAAGCGGCATAAACACAGCAGTGAAAAGCAGCTAAACCCCATTATAAAAATAAATTACTTCGAAAAACCCATGAAACAAAGACAGTGAAAGAGAGAGAAATTCTTACACAATGCGTTCAGGGGCTGTGATGCAACCTGGATTGACCATATCTAGACCCACAGCTGGATGAGACATAAGGGTGGACACTCTTGGGGCTGAGAGGTTTGGTGAGGTTGGGTGAGCAAACGCAGACCCTTTAAAGGAATACTGCGTGGTACCCATCGCATGGGTCCCAAATCTCCAGGTTCAAGGGCATATTCCTACATCGAAAACATGCATGAGAAAACAAAAAGATGGTACACCATGTGATTGGGAAAGGTTTCTAAAACGCACCTCATTTCTCTTCTCCTTGTGCCCGGGTTCGCCATTCCAGCCGCTTTACTAACAACCTCCCTACTTGGAGCATCAGCACCTTTAACCTCCTGTTCTGTACAGGTTGCAATTTGTCCTGAAGTTGAACGGGTAGATGGGGAACCAGTGAGAGACTAGCTCTTGGTGTTGGGACAGGCACAGGTCAGTCTATTTTCCCATCAGGAAGAAGAATTAACCACAGGCTCATCCTCCCCCCCGGAACCAGAACAGGGCCTGAAGCCATCCTGCGCTTTTGAGGCCAGCTCCCAAAAATGCGAGTTGTAAAATGGAGCTTCAGGGTACTGCAATTCACAAACCTGCAGAGTTATAAATGATAACTCTCGTCCACAAATATATTGAGGGAAGGCAAAGAAGAGGATTTGAAATCAAGGCAGAATTGCAGGAAACAGATTTCAGGACGTAGATTCGAATCGCCTTTAAAGCACATGAAAAGCGGCAAAACGTTGACAATGATGCCCTTTCCTGAATATATTCAGGAAAAAACGCATACGCCCTTTTTGGCCAACCAAGCAACCTGGAAAGGCAAATCAGGGCTATAAAGAAGACTCGCTACCCATCGGTCAAAAGGGCCATGTGGAAAAACGTGTCAAAATCAGAAATGCAGGACAGGCCATGGAGAAATGGGAGCCTTGCTACACTGATGGGCGGGGTGTAAATTGCCAACAGCCACTCTGGAGAAGTGTACGGTGTGTCCTGAAACATCTAAAAAACACAGCTTAGAGAGCATAGGGCACTTCCACTCATGGGGGTATAAATTGGGAAAATGAAAAATCAGCAAGACACAAGCACCCCAAAGTTTAGGGCTGCTCTGTTGACAAGGACCTCCACTTCATTCCACCTTCAATATCCCAGGAAAGAGAAAAATGGATAAAGAAGTTGTGGTCCTTATGTACAATGGAATATCACTCAGCCATGAAATCAATGTCATAAGGCTAGTAGCAGCATGATGAGTGGATTTAGGTACGACGATTCTAAGTGAAATAAGTCACACAGAAAAGGACACTTCTCATAAGGTATCACTTATAGAGGGAATGTAAAAAGCGTTACACTTGAACTGAATTACAAAACAGAACAGAGTCACACATGCAGAAAACACACTATGGCTGCTTAACGGGAAAGGTGAGGTGGGGTGATACATAAAACAAGGGTTTCAAATTAGCTCAGATACCGTTCCATAAACCCAATATGTAATAGACAAGACCTACTCCTTGCTCAGAGAACTGGACTCAACACGCCCTATTCACCGCACAAGAATATATCTGACTAGTAATAATCTTAAAACCTATGTATTGATATCTCTCTGTGAGTGTGTCAAGTGGGTGTAAAGCGGCATAAACACAGCAGTGAAAAGCAGCTAAACCCCATTATAAAAATAAATTACTTCGAAAAACCCATGAAACAAAGACAGTGAAAGAGAGAGAAATTCTTACACAATGCGTTCAGGGGCTGTGATGCAACCTGGATTGACCATATCTAGACCCACAGCTGGATGAGACATAAGGGTGGACACTCTTGGGGCTGAGAGGTTTGGTGAGGTTGGGTGAGCAAACGCAGACCCTTTAAAGGAATACTGCGTGGTACCCATCGCATGGGTCCCAAATCTCCAGGTTCAAGGGCATATTCCTACATCGAAAACATGCATGAGAAAACAAAAAGATGGTACACCATGTGATTGGGAAAGGTTTCTAAAACGCACCTCATTTCTCTTCTCCTTGTGCCCGGGTTCGCCATTCCAGCCGCTTTACTAACAACCTCCCTACTTGGAGCATCAGCACCTTTAACCTCCTGTTCTGTACAGGTTGCAATTTGTCCTGAGGTTGAACGGGTAGATGGGGAACCAGTGAGAGACTAGCTCTTGGTGTTGGGACAGGCACAGGTCACTCTATTTTCCCATCAGGAAGAAGAATTAACCATAGGCTCAGCCTGACCCCGGAACCAGAACAGGGCCTGAAGCCATACTGCGCTTTTGCGGCCAGCTCCCAAAAAAGCGAGTTGTAAAATGGAGCTTCAGGGCACTGCAATTCACACACCTACAGAGTTATAAATGAAAACTCGCGTCCACAAATATATTCAGGGAAGGCAAAGAAGGGGATTTGAAATCAAGGCAGAATTGCAGGAATCAGATTTCAGGAGGTACATTCGAATCGCCTTTAAAGCACATGAAAAGCGGCAAAACGTTGACAATGATGCCCTTGGCCAAAAAGGGCGTATGCGTTTTTTCCTGAATATATTCAGGAAAAAACGCATACGCCCTTTTTGGCCAACCAAGCAACCTGGAAAGGCAAATCAGGGCTATAAAGAAGACTCGCTACCCATCGGTCAAAAGGGCCATGTGGAAAAACGTGTCAAAATCAGAAATGCAGGACAGGCCATGGAGAAATGGGAGCCTTGCTACACTGATGGGCGGGGTGTAAATTGCCAACAGCCACTCTGGAGAAGTGTACGGTGTGTCCTGAAACATCTAAAAAACACAGCTTAGAGAGCATAGGGCACTTCCACTCATGGGGGTATAAATTGGGAAAATGAAAAATCAGCAAGACACAAGCACCCCAAAGTTTAGGGCTGCTCTGTTGACAAGGACCTCCACTTCATTCCACCTTCAATATCCCAGGAAAGAGAAAAATGGATAGAGAAGTTGTGGTCCTTATGTACAATGGAATATCACTCAGCCATGAAATCAATGTCATAAGGCTAGTAGCAGCATGATGAGTGGATTTAGGTACGACGATTCTAAGTGAAATAAGTCACACAGAAAAGGACACTTCTCATAAGGTATCACTTATAGAGGGAATGTAAAAAGCGTTACACTTGAACTGAATTACAAAACAGAACAGAGTCACACATGCAGAAAACACACTATGGCTGCTTAACGGGAAAGGTGAGGTGGGGTGATACATAAAACAAGGGTTTCAAATTAGCTCAGATACCGTTCCATAAACCCAATATGTAATAGACAAGACCTACTCCTTGCTCAGAGAACTGGACTCAACACGCCCTATTCACCGCACAAGAATATATCTGACTAGTAATAATCTTAAAACCTATGTATTGATATCTCTCTGTGAGTGTGTCAAGTGGGTGTAAAGCGGCATAAACACAGCAGTGAAAAGCAGCTAAACCCCATTATAAAAATAAATTACTTCGAAAAACCCATGAAACAAAGACAGTGAAAGAGAGAGAAATTCTTACACAATGCGTTCAGGGGCTGTGATGCAACCTGGATTGACCATATCTAGACCCACAGCTGGATGAGACATAAGGGTGGACACTCTTGGGGCTGAGAGGTTTGGTGAGGTTGGGTGAGCAAACGCAGACCCTTTAAAGGAATACTGCGTGGTACCCATCGCATGGGTCCCAAATCTCCAGGTTCAAGGGCATCTTCCTACATCGAAAACATGCATGAGAAAACAAAAAGATGGTACACCATGTGATGGGGAAAGGTTTCTAAAACGCACCTCATTTCTCTTCTCCTTGTGCCCGGGTTCGCCATTCCAGCCGCTTTACTAACAATCTCCCTACTTGGAGCATCAGCACCTTTAACCTCCTGTTCTGTACAGGTTGCAATTTGTCCTGAGGATGAACGGGTACATGGGGAACCAGTGAGAGACTAGCTCTTGGTGTTGGGACAGGCACAGGTCAGTCTATTTTCCCATCAGGAAGAAAAATTAACCACAGGCTCATCCTCTCCCCCGGAAGCAGAACAGGGCCTGAAGCCATCCTGCGCTTTTGAGGCCAGCTCCCAAAAATGCGAGTTGTAAAATGGAGCTTCAGGGCACTGCAATTCACAAACCTGCAGAGTTATAAATGATAACTCTCGTCCACAAATATATTGAGGGAAGGCAAAGAAGAGGATTTGAAATCAAGGCAGAATTGCAGGAAACAGATTTCAGGACGTAGATTCGAATCGCCTTTAAAGCACATGAAAAGCGGCAAAACGTTGACAATGATGCCCTTTCCTGAATATATTCAGGAAAAAACGCATACGCCCTTTTTGGCCAACCAAGCAACCTGGAAAGGCAAATCAGGGCTATAAAGAAGACTCGCTACCCATCGGTCAAAAGGGCCATGTGGAAAAACGTGTCAAAATCAGAAATGCAGGACAGGCCATGGAGAAATGGGAGCCTTGCTACACTGATGGGCGGGGTGTAAATTGCCAACAGCCACTCTGGAGAAGTGTACGGTGTGTCCTGAAACATCTAAAAAACACAGCTTAGAGAGCATAGGGCACTTCCACTCATGGGGGTATAAATTGGGAAAATGAAAAATCAGCAAGACACAAGCACCCCAAAGTTTAGGGCTGCTCTGTTGACAAGGACCTCCACTTCATTCCACCTTCAATATCCCAGGAAAGAGAAAAATGGATAGAGAAGTTGTGGTCCTTATGTACAATGGAATATCACTCAGCCATGAAATCAATGTCATAAGGCTAGTAGCAGCATGATGAGTGGATTTAGGTACGACGATTCTAAGTGAAATAAGTCACACAGAAAAGGACACTTCTCATAAGGTATCACTTATAGAGGGAATGTAAAAAGCGTTACACTTGAACTGAATTACAAAACAGAACAGAGTCACACATGCAGAAAACACACTATGGCTGCTTAACGGGAAAGGTGAGGTGGGGTGATACATAAAACAAGGGTTTCAAATTAGCTCAGATACCGTTCCATAAACCCAATATGTAATAGACAAGACCTACTCCTTGCTCAGAGAACTGGACTCAACACGCCCTATTCACCGCACAAGAATATATCTGACTAGTAATAATCTTAAAACCTATGTATTGATATCTCTCTGTGAGTGTGTCAAGTGGGTGTAAAGCGGCATAAACACAGCAGTGAAAAGCAGCTAAACCCCATTATAAAAATAAATTACTTCGAAAAACCCATGAAACAAAGACAGTGAAAGAGAGAGAAATTCTTACACAATGCGTTCAGGGGCTGTGATGCAACCTGGATTGACCATATCTAGACCCACAGCTGGATGAGACATAAGGGTGGACACTCTTGGGGCTGAGAGGTTTGGTGAGGTTGGGTGAGCAAACGCAGACCCTTTAAAGGAATACTGCGTGGTACCCATCGCATGGGTCCCAAATCTCCAGGTTCAAGGGCATATTCCTACATCGAAAACATGCATGAGAAAACAAAAAGATGGTACACCATGTGATTGGGAAAGGTTTCTAAAACGCACCTCATTTCTCTTCTCCTTGTGCCCGGGTTCGCCATTCCAGCCGCTTTACTAACAACCTCCCTACTTGGAGCATCAGCACCTTTAACCTCCTGTTCTGTACAGGTTGCAATTTGTCCTGAGGTTGAACGGGTAGATGGGGAACCAGTGAGAGACTAGCTCTTGGTGTTGGGACAGGCACAGGTCACTCTATTTTCCCATCAGGAAGAAGAATTAACCATAGGCTCAGCCTGACCCCGGAACCAGAACAGGGCCTGAAGCCATACTGCGCTTTTGCGGCCAGCTCCCAAAAAAGCGAGTTGTAAAATGGAGCTTCAGGGCACTGCAATTCACACACCTACAGAGTTATAAATGAAAACTCGCGTCCACAAATATATTCAGGGAAGGCAAAGAAGGGGATTTGAAATCAAGGCAGAATTGCAGGAATCAGATTTCAGGAGGTACATTCGAATCGCCTTTAAAGCACATGAAAAGCGGCAAAACGTTGACAATGATGCCCTTGGCCAAAAAGGGCGTATGCGTTTTTTCCTGAATATATTCAGGAAAAAACGCATACGCCCTTTTTGGCCAACCAAGCAACCTGGAAAGGCAAATCAGGGCTATAAAGAAGACTCGCTACCCATCGGTCAAAAGGGCCATGTGGAAAAACGTGTCAAAATCAGAAATGCAGGACAGTTCATGGAGAAATGGGAGCCTTGCTACACTGATGGGCGGGGTGTAAATTGCCAACAGCCACTCTGGAGAAGTGTACGGTGTGTCCTGAAACATCTAAAAAACACAGCTTAGAGAGCATAGGGCACTTCCACTCATGGGGGTATAAATTGGGAAAATGAAAAATCAGCAAGACACAAGCACCCCAAAGTTTAGGGCTGCTCTGTTGACAAGGACCTCCACTTCATTCCACCTTCAATATCCCAGGAAAGAGAAAAATGGATAAAGAAGTTGTGGTCCTTATGTACAATGGAATATCACTCATCCATGAAATCAATGTCATAAGGCTAGTAGCAGCATGATGAGTGGATTTAGGTACGACGATTCTAAGTGAAATAAGTCACACAGAAAAGGACACTTCTCATAAGGTATCACTTAAGGAGGGAATGTAAAAAGCGTTACACTTGAACTGAATTACAAAACAGAACAGAGTCACACATGCAGAAAACACACTATGGCTGCTTAACGGGAAAGGTGAGGTGGGGTGACACATAAAACAAGGGTTTCAAATTAGCTCAGATACCGTTCCATAAACCCAATATGTAATAGACAAGACCTACTCCTTGCTCAGAGAACTGGACTCAACACGCCCTATTCACCGCACAAGAATATATCTGACTAGTAATAATCTTAAAACCTATGTATTGATATCTCTCTGTTAGTGTGTCAAGTGGGTGTAAAGCGGCATAAACACAGCAGTGAAAAGCAGCTAAACCCCATTATAAAAATAAATTACTTCGAAAAACCCATGAAACAAAGACAGTGAAAGAGAGAGAAATTCTTACACAATGCGTTCAGGGGCTGTGATGCAACCTGGATTGACCATATCTAGACCCACAGCTGGATGAGACATAAGGGTGGACACTCTTGGGGCTGAGAGGTTTGGTGAGGTTGGGTGAGCAAACGCAGACCCTTTAAAGTAATACTGCGTGGTACCCATCCCATGGGACCCAAATCTCCAGGTTCAAGGGCATCTTCCTACATCGAAAACATGCATGAGAATCCCAGAAGATGGTACACCGTGTGATGGGGAAAGATTTCTAAAACGCACCTCATTTCTCATCTCCTTGTGCCCGGGTTCGCCATTCCAGCCGCTTCACTAGCAATCTCCCTACTTGGAGCATCAGCACCTTTAACCTCCTGTTCCGTACAGGTTGCAATTTGTCCTGAGGATGAACGGGAAGACGGGGAACCAGTGAGAGAGTAGCTCTTGGTGTTGGGACAGGCATAGGTCACTCTATTTTCCCATCAGGAAGAAGAATTAACCACAGGCTCATCCTCCCCCCCGGAACCAGAACAGGGCCTGAAGCCATACTGCGCTTTTGTGGACAGCTCCCAAAAAAGCGAGGTGTAAAATGGAGCTTCAGGGCACTGCAATTCACAAACCTGCAGAGTTATAAATGATAACTCTCGTCCACAAATATATTGAGGGAAGGCAAAGAAGAGGATTTGAAATCAAGGCAGAATTGCAGGAAACAGATTTCAGGAGGTAGATTCGAATCGCCTTTAAAGCACATGAAAAGCGGCAAAACGTTGACAATGATGCCCTTGGCCAAAAAGGGCGTATGCGATTTTTCCTGAATATATTCAGGAAAAAACGCAAACGCCCTTTTTGGCCAACCAAAGAACCTGGAAAGGCAAATCAGGGCTACAAAGAAGACTCGCTACCCATCGGTCAAAAGGGCCATGCTGAAAAAAGTCTCAAAACCAGAAATGCAGGACAGGCCATGGAGAAATGGGAGCCTTGCTACACTGATGGGCGGGATGTAAATTGCCAACAGCCACTCTGGAGAAGTGTACGGTGTGTCCTGAAACATCTAAAAAACACAGCTTAGAGAGCATAGGGCACTTCCACTCATGGGGGTATAAATTGGGAAAATGAAAAATCAGCAAGACACAAGCACCCCAAAGTTTAGGGCTGCTCTGTTGACAAGGACCTCCACTTCATTCCACCTTCAATATCCCAGGAAAGAGAAAAATGGATAAAGGAGTTGTGGTCCTTATGTACAATGGAATATCACTCAGCCATGAAATCAATGTCATAAGGCTAGTAGCAGCATGATGAGTGGATTTAGGTACGACGATTCTAAGTGAAATAAGTCACACAGAAAAGGACACTTCTCATAAGGTATCACTTATAGAGGGAATGTAAAAACCGTTACACTTGAACTGAATTACAAAACAGAACAGAGTCACACATGCAGAAAACACACTATGGCTGCTTAACGGGAAAGGTGAGGTGGGGTGATACATAAAACAAGGGTTTCAAATTAGCTCAGATACCGTTCCATAAACCCAATATGTAATAGACAAGACCTACTCCTTGCTCAGAGAACTGGACTCAACACACCCTATTCACCGCACAAGAATATATCTGACTAGTAATAATCTTAAAACCTATGTATTGATATCTCTCTGTTAGTGTGTCAAGTGGGTGTAAAGCGGCATAAACACAGCAGTGAAAAGCAGCTAAACCCCATCATAAAAATAAATTACTTTTACAAACCGATGAAACAAAGACAATGAAAGAGAGAGAAATTCTTACACAATGCGTTCAGGGGCTGTGATGCAACCTGGATTGACCATATCTAGACCCACAGCTGGATGAGACATAAGGGTGGACACTCTTGGGGCTGAGAGGTTTCGTGAGGTTGGGTGAGCAAACGCAGACCCTTTAAAGTAATACTGCGTGGTACCCATCGCATGCGTCCAAAATCTCCAGGTTCAAGGGCATCTTCCTACATCGAAAACATGCATGAGAAAACAAAAAGATGGTACACCATGTGATGGGGAAAGGTTTCTAAAACGCACCTCATTTCTCTTCTCCTTGTGCCCGGGTTCGCCATTCCAGCCGCTTTACTAACAATCTCCCTACTTGGAGCATCAGCACCTTTAACCTCCTGTTCTGTACAGGTTGCAATTTGTCCTGAGGATGAACGGGTACATGGGGAACCAGTGAGAGACTAGCTCTTGGTGTTGGGACAGGCACAGGTCAGTCTATTTTCCCATCAGGAAGAAGAATTAACCACAGGCTCATCCTCCCCCCCGGAAGCAGAACAGGGCCTGAAGCCATCTTGCGCTTTTGAGGCCAGCTCCCAAAAATGCGAGTTGTAAAATGGAGCTTCAGGGCACTGCAATTCACAAACCTGCAGAGTTATAAATGATAACTCTCGTCCACAAATATATTGAGGGAAGGCAAAGAAGAGGATTTGAAATCAAGGCAGAATTGCAGGAAACAGATTTCAGGACGTAGATTCGAATCGCCTTTAAAGCACATGAAAAGCGGCAAAACGTTGACAATGATGCCCTTTCCTGAATATATTCAGGAAAAAACGCATACGCCCTTTTTGGCCAACCAAGCAACCTGGAAAGGCAAATCAGGGCTATAAAGAAGACTCGCTACCCATCGGTCAAAAGGGCCATGTGGAAAAACGTGTCAAAATCAGAAATGCAGGACAGGCCATGGAGAAATGGGAGCCTTGCTACACTGATGGGCGGGGTGTAAATTGCCAACAGCCACTCTGGAGAAGTGTACGGTGTGTCCTGAAACATCTAAAAAACACAGCTTAGAGAGCATAGGGCACTTCCACTCATGGGGGTATAAATTGGGAAAATGAAAAATCAGCAAGACACAAGCACCCCAAAGTTTAGGGCTGCTCTGTTGACAAGGACCTCCACTTCATTCCACCTTCAATATCCCAGGAAAGAGAAAAATGGATAGAGAAGTTGTGGTCCTTATGTACAATGGAATATCACTCAGCCATGAAATCAATGTCATAAGGCTAGTAGCAGCATGATGAGTGGATTTAGGTACGACGATTCTAAGTGAAATAAGTCACACAGAAAAGGACACTTCTCATAAGGTATCACTTATAGAGGGAATGTAAAAAGCGTTACACTTGAACTGAATTACAAAACAGAACAGAGTCACACATGCAGAAAACACACTATGGCTGCTTAACGGGAAAGGTGAGGTGGGGTGATACATAAAACAAGGGTTTCAAATTAGCTCAGATACCGTTCCATAAACCCAATATGTAATAGACAAGACCTACTCCTTGCTCAGAGAACTGGACTCAACACGCCCTATTCACCGCACAAGAATATATCTGACTAGTAATAATCTTAAAACCTATGTATTGATATCTCTCTGTGAGTGTGTCAAGTGGGTGTAAAGCGGCATAAACACAGCAGTGAAAAGCAGCTAAACCCCATTATAAAAATAAATTACTTCGAAAAACCCATGAAACAAAGACAGTGAAAGAGAGAGAAATTCTTACACAATGCGTTCAGGGGCTGTGATGCAACCTGGATTGACCATATCTAGACCCACAGCTGGATGAGACATAAGGGTGGACACTCTTGGGGCTGAGAGGTTTGGTGAGGTTGGGTGAGCAAACGCAGACCCTTTAAAGGAATACTGCGTGGTACCCATCGCATGGGTCCCAAATCTCCAGGTTCAAGGGCATATTCCTACATCGAAAACATGCATGAGAAAACAAAAAGATGGTACACCATGTGATTGGGAAAGGTTTCTAAAACGCACCTCATTTCTCTTCTCCTTGTGCCCGGGTTCGCCATTCCAGCCGCTTTACTAACAACCTCCCTACTTGGAGCATCAGCACCTTTAACCTCCTGTTCTGTACAGGTTGCAATTTGTCCTGAGGTTGAACGGGTAGATGGGGAACCAGTGAGAGACTAGCTCTTGGTGTTGGGACAGGCACAGGTCACTCTATTTTCCCATCAGGAAGAAGAATTAACCATAGGCTCAGCCTGACCCCGGAACCAGAACAGGGCCTGAAGCCATACTGCGCTTTTGCGGCCAGCTCCCAAAAAAGCGAGTTGTAAAATGGAGCTTCAGGGCACTGCAATTCACACACCTACAGAGTTATAAATGAAAACTCGCGTCCACAAATATATTCAGGGAAGGCAAAGAAGGGGATTTGAAATCAAGGCAGAATTGCAGGAATCAGATTTCAGGAGGTACATTCGAATCGCCTTTAAAGCACATGAAAAGCGGCAAAACGTTGACAATGATGCCCTTGGCCAAAAAGGGCGTATGCGTTTTTTCCTGAATATATTCAGGAAAAAACGCATACGCCCTTTTTGGCCAACCAAGCAACCTGGAAAGGCAAATCAGGGCTATAAAGAAGACTCGCTACCCATCGGTCAAAAGGGCCATGTGGAAAAACGTGTCAAAATCAGAAATGCAGGACAGTTCATGGAGAAATGGGAGCCTTGCTACACTGATGGGCGGGGTGTAAATTGCCAACAGCCACTCTGGAGAAGTGTACGGTGTGTCCTGAAACATCTAAAAAACACAGCTTAGAGAGCATAGGGCACTTCCACTCATGGGGGTATAAATTGGGAAAATGAAAAATCAGCAAGACACAAGCACCCCAAAGTTTAGGGCTGCTCTGTTGACAAGGACCTCCACTTCATTCCACCTTCAATATCCCAGGAAAGAGAAAAATGGATAAAGAAGTTGTGGTCCTTATGTACAATGGAATATCACTCATCCATGAAATCAATGTCATAAGGCTAGTAGCAGCATGATGAGTGGATTTAGGTACGACGATTCTAAGTGAAATAAGTCACACAGAAAAGGACACTTCTCATAAGGTATCACTTAAGGAGGGAATGTAAAAAGCGTTACACTTGAACTGAATTACAAAACAGAACAGAGTCACACATGCAGAAAACACACTATGGCTGCTTAACGGGAAAGGTGAGGTGGGGTGACACATAAAACAAGTGTTTCAAATTAGCTCAGATACCGTTCCATAAACCCAATATGTAATAGACAAGACCTACTCCTTGCTCAGAGAACTGGACTCAACACGCCCTATTCACCGCACAAGAATATATCTGACTAGTAATAATCTTAAAACCTATGTATTGATATCTCTCTGTTAGTGTGTCAAGTGGGTGTAAAGCGGCATAAACACAGCAGTGAAAAGCAGCTAAACCCCATTATAAAAATAAATTACTTCGAAAAACCCATGAAACAAAGACAGTGAAAGAGAGAGAAATTCTTACTCAATGCGTTCAGGGGCTGTGATGCAACCTGGATTGACCATATCTAGACCCACAGCTGGATGAGACATAAGGGTGGACACTCTTGGGGCTGAGAGGTTTGGTGAGGTTGGGTGAGCAAACGCAGACCCTTTAAAGTAATACTGCGTGGTACCCATCCCATGGGACCCAAATCTCCAGGTTCAAGGGCATCTTCCTACATCGAAAACATGCATGAGAATCCCAGAAGATGGTACACCGTGTGATGGGGAAAGATTTCTAAAACGCACCTCATTTCTCATCTCCTTGTGCCCGGGTTCGCCATTCCAGCCGCTTCACTAGCAATCTCCCTACTTGGAGCATCAGCACCTTTAACCTCCTGTTCCGTACAGGTTGCAATTTGTCCTGAGGATGAACGGGAAGACGGGGAACCAGTGAGAGAGTAGCTCTTGGTGTTGGGACAGGCATAGGTCACTCTATTTTCCCATCAGGAAGAAGAATTAACCACAGGCTCATCCTCCCCCCCGGAACCAGAACAGGGCCTGAAGCCATACTGCGCTTTTGTGGACAGCTCCCAAAAAAGCGAGGTGTAAAATGGAGCTTCAGGGCACTGCAATTCACAAACCTGCAGAGTTATAAATGATAACTCTCGTCCACAAATATATTGAGGGAAGGCAAAGAAGAGGATTTGAAATCAAGGCAGAATTGCAGGAAACAGATTTCAGGAGGTAGATTCGAATCGCCTTTAAAGCACATGAAAAGCGGCAAAACGTTGACAATGATGCCCTTGGCCAAAAAGGGCGTATGCGATTTTTCCTGAATATATTCAGGAAAAAACGCAAACGCCCTTTTTGGCCAACCAAAGAACCTGGAAAGGCAAATCAGGGCTACAAAGAAGACTCGCTACCCATCGGTCAAAAGGGCCATGCTGAAAAAAGTCTCAAAACCAGAAATGCAGGACAGGCCATGGAGAAATGGGAGCCTTGCTACACTGATGGGCGGGATGTAAATTGCCAACAGCCACTCTGGAGAAGTGTACGGTGTGTCCTGAAACATCTAAAAAACACAGCTTAGAGAGCATAGGGCACTTCCACTCATGGGGGTATAAATTGGGAAAATGAAAAATCAGCAAGACACAAGCACCCCAAAGTTTAGGGCTGCTCTGTTGACAAGGACCTCCACTTCATTCCACCTTCAATATCCCAGGAAAGAGAAAAATGGATAAAGGAGTTGTGGTCCTTATGTACAATGGAATATCACTCAGCCATGAAATCAATGTCATAAGGCTAGTAGCAGCATGATGAGTGGATTTAGGTACGACGATTCTAAGTGAAATAAGTCACACAGAAAAGGACACTTCTCATAAGGTATCACTTATAGAGGGAATGTAAAAACCGTTACACTTGAACTGAATTACAAAACAGAACAGAGTCACACATGCAGAAAACACACTATGGCTGCTTAACGGGAAAGCTGAGGTGGGGTGATACATAAAACAAGGGTTTCAAATTAGCTCAGATACCGTTCCATAAACCCAATATGTAATAGACAAGACCTACTCCTTGCTCAGAGAACTGGACTCAACACACCCTATTCACCGCACAAGAATATATCTGACTAGTAATAATCTTAAAACCTATGTATTGATATCTCTCTGTTAGTGTGTCAAGTGGGTGTAAAGCGGCATAAACACAGCAGTGAAAAGCAGCTAAACCCCATCATAAAAATAAATTACTTTTACAAACCGATGAAACAAAGACAATGAAAGAGAGAGAAATTCTTACACAATGCGTTCAGGGGCTGTGATGCAACCTGGATTGACCATATCTAGACCCACAGCTGGATGAGACATAAGGGTGGACACTCTTGGAGCTGAGAGGTTTCGTGAGGTTGGGTGAGCAAACGCAGACCCTTTAAAGTAATACTGCGTGGTACCCATCGCATGCGTCCAAAATCTCCAGGTTCAAGGGCATCTTCCTACATCGAAAACATGCATGAGAAAACAAAAAGATGGTACACCATGTGATGGGGAAAGGTTTCTAAAACGCACCTCATTTCTCTTCTCCTTGTGCCCGGGTTCGCCATTCCAGCCGCTTTACTAACAATCTCCCTACTTGGAGCATCAGCACCTTTAACCTCCTGTTCTGTACAGGTTGCAATTTGTCCTGAGGATGAACGGGTACATGGGGAACCAGTGAGAGACTAGCTCTTGGTGTTGGGACAGGCACAGGTCAGTCTATTTTCCCATCAGGAAGAAGAATTAACCACAGGCTCATCCTCCCCCCCGGAAGCAGAACAGGGCCTGAAGCCATCCTGCGCTTTTGAGGCCAGCTCCCAAAAATGCGAGTTGTAAAATGGAGCTTCAGGGCACTGCAATTCACAAACCTGCAGAGTTATAAATGATAACTCTCGTCCACAAATATATTGAGGGAAGGCAAAGAAGAGGATTTGAAATCAAGGCAGAATTGCAGGAAACAGATTTCAGGACGTAGATTCGAATCGCCTTTAAAGCACATGAAAAGCGGCAAAACGTTGACAATGATGCCCTTTCCTGAATATATTCAGGAAAAAACGCATACGCCCTTTTTGGCCAACCAAGCAACCTGGAAAGGCAAATCAGGGCTATAAAGAAGACTCGCTACCCATCGGTCAAAAGGGCCATGTGGAAAAACGTGTCAAAATCAGAAATGCAGGACAGGCCATGGAGAAATGGGAGCCTTGCTACACTGATGGGCGGGGTGTAAATTGCCAACAGCCACTCTGGAGAAGTGTACGGTGTGTCCTGAAACATCTAAAAAACACAGCTTAGAGAGCATAGGGCACTTCCACTCATGGGGGTATAAATTGGGAAAATGAAAAATCAGCAAGACACAAGCACCCCAAAGTTTAGGGCTGCTCTGTTGACAAGGACCTCCACTTCATTCCACCTTCAATATCCCAGGAAAGAGAAAAATGGATAGAGAAGTTGTGGTCCTTATGTACAATGGAATATCACTCAGCCATGAAATCAATGTCATAAGGCTAGTAGCAGCATGATGAGTGGATTTAGGTACGACGATTCTAAGTGAAATAAGTCACACAGAAAAGGACACTTCTCATAAGGTATCACTTATAGAGGGAATGTAAAAAGCGTTACACTTGAACTGAATTACAAAACAGAACAGAGTCACACATGCAGAAAACACACTATGGCTGCTTAACGGGAAAGGTGAGGTGGGGTGATACATAAAACAAGGGTTTCAAATTAGCTCAGATACCGTTCCATAAACCCAATATGTAATAGACAAGACCTACTCCTTGCTCAGAGAACTGGACTCAACACGCCCTATTCACCGCACAAGAATATATCTGACTAGTAATAATCTTAAAACCTATGTATTGATATCTCTCTGTGAGTGTGTCAAGTGGGTGTAAAGCGGCATAAACACAGCAGTGAAAAGCAGCTAAACCCCATTATAAAAATAAATTACTTCGAAAAACCCATGAAACAAAGACAGTGAAAGAGAGAGAAATTCTTACACAATGCGTTCAGGGGCTGTGATGCAACCTGGATTGACCATATCTAGACCCACAGCTGGATGAGACATAAGGGTGGACACTCTTGGGGCTGAGAGGTTTGGTGAGGTTGGGTGAGCAAACGCAGACCCTTTAAAGGAATACTGCGTGGTACCCATCGCATGGGTCCCAAATCTCCAGGTTCAAGGGCATATTCCTACATCGAAAACATGCATGAGAAAACAAAAAGATGGTACACCATGTGATTGGGAAAGGTTTCTAAAACGCACCTCATTTCTCTTCTCCTTGTGCCCGGGTTCGCCATTCCAGCCGCTTTACTAACAACCTCCCTACTTGGAGCATCAGCACCTTTAACCTCCTGTTCTGTACAGGTTGCAATTTGTCCTGAGGTTGAACGGGTAGATGGGGAACCAGTGAGAGACTAGCTCTTGGTGTTGGGACAGGCACAGGTCACTCTATTTTCCCATCAGGAAGAAGAATTAACCATAGGCTCAGCCTGACCCCGGAACCAGAACAGGGCCTGAAGCCATACTGCGCTTTTGCGGCCAGCTCCCAAAAAAGCGAGTTGTAAAATGGAGCTTCAGGGCACTGCAATTCACACACATACAGAGTTATAAATGAAAACTCGCGTCCACAAATATATTGAGGGAAGGAAAAGAAGGGGATTTGAAATCACGGCAGAATTGCAGGAATCAGATTTCAGGAGGTAGATTCGAATCGCCTTTAAAGCACATGAAAAGCGGCAAAACGTTGACAATGATGCCCTTGGCCAAAAAGGGCGTATGCGTTTTTTCCTGAATATATTCAGGAAAAAACGCATACGCCCTTTTTGGCCAACCAAGCAACCTGGAAAGGCAAATCAGGGCTATAAAGAAGACTCGCTACCCATCGGTCAAAAGGGCCATGTGGAAAAACGTGTCAAAATCAGAAATGCAGGACAGTTCATGGAGAAATGGGAGCCTTGCTACACTGATGGGCGGGGTGTAAATTGCCAACAGCCACTCTGGAGAAGTGTACGGTGTGTCCTGAAACATCTAAAAAACACAGCTTAGAGAGCATAGGGCACTTCCACTCATGGGGGTATAAATTGGGAAAATGAAAAATCAGCAAGACACAAGCACCCCAAAGTTTAGGGCTGCTCTGTTGACAAGGACCTCCACTTCATTCCACCTTCAATATCCCAGGAAAGAGAAAAATGGATAAAGAATTTGTGGTCCTTATGTACAATGGAATATCACTCAGCCATGAAATCAATGTCATAAGGCTAGTAGCAGCATGATGAGTGGATTTAGGTACGACGATTCTAAGTGAAATAAGTCACACAGAAAAGGACACTTCTCATAAGGTATCACTTAAGGAGGGAATGTAAAAAGCGTTACACTTGAACTGAATTACAAAACAGAACAGAGTCACACATGCAGAAAACACACTATGGCTGCTTAACGGGAAAGGTGAGGTGGGGTGACACATAAAACAAGGGTTTCAAATTAGCTCAGATACCGTTCCATAAACCCAATATGTAATAGACAAGACCTACTCCTTGCTCAGAGAACTGGACTCAACACGCCCTATTCACCGCACAAGAATATATCTGACTAGTAATAATCTTAAAACCTATGTATTGATATCTCTCTGTTAGTGTGTCAAGTGGGTGTAAAGCGGCATAAACACAGCAGTGAAAAGCAGCTAAACCCCATTATAAAAATAAATTACTTCGAAAAACCCATGAAACAAAGACAGTGAAAGAGAGAGAAATTCTTACACAATGCGTTCAGGGGCTGTGATGCAACCTGGATTGACCATATCTAGACCCACAGCTGGATGAGACATAAGGGTGGACACTCTTGGGGCTGAGAGGTTTGGTGAGGTTGGGTGAGCAAACGCAGACCCTTTAAAGTAATACTGCGTGGTACCCATCCCATGGGACCCAAATCTCCAGGTTCAAGGGCATCTTCCTACATCGAAAACATGCATGAGAATCCCAGAAGATGGTACACCGTGTGATGGGGAAAGATTTCTAAAACGCACCTCATTTCTCATCTCCTTGTGCCCGGGTTCGCCATTCCAGCCGCTTCACTAGCAATCTCCCTACTTGGAGCATCAGCACCTTTAACCTCCTGTTCCGTACAGGTTGCAATTTGTCCTGAGGATGAACGGGAAGACGGGGAACCAGTGAGAGAGTAGCTCTTGGTGTTGGGACAGGCATAGGTCACTCTATTTTCCCATCAGGAAGAAGAATTAACCACAGGCTCATCCTCCCCCCCGGAACCAGAACAGGGCCTGAAGCCATACTGCGCTTTTGTGGACAGCTCCCAAAAAAGCGAGGTGTAAAATGGAGCTTCAGGGCACTGCAATTCACAAACCTGCAGAGTTATAAATGATAACTCTCGTCCACAAATATATTGAGGGAAGGCAAAGAAGAGGATTTGAAATCAAGGCAGAATTGCAGGAAACAGATTTCAGGAGGTAGATTCGAATCGCCTTTAAAGCACATGAAAAGCGGCAAAACGTTGACAATGATGCCCTTGGCCAAAAAGGGCGTATGCGATTTTTCCTGAATATATTCAGGAAAAAACGCAAACGCCCTTTTTGGCCAACCAAAGAACCTGGAAAGGCAAATCAGGGCTACAAAGAAGACTCGCTACCCATCGGTCAAAAGGGCCATGCTGAAAAAAGTCTCAAAACCAGAAATGCAGGACAGGCCATGGAGAAATGGGAGCCTTGCTACACTGATGGGCGGGATGTAAATTGCCAACAGCCACTCTGGAGAAGTGTACGGTGTGTCCTGAAACATCTAAAAAACACAGCTTAGAGAGCATAGGGCACTTCCACTCATGGGGGTATAAATTGGGAAAATGAAAAATCAGCAAGACACAAGCACCCCAAAGTTTAGGGCTGCTCTGTTGACAAGGACCTCCACTTCATTCCACCTTCAATATCCCAGGAAAGAGAAAAATGGATAAAGGAGTTGTGGTCCTTATGTACAATGGAATATCACTCAGCCATGAAATCAATGTCATAAGGCTAGTAGCAGCATGATGAGTGGATTTAGGTACGACGATTCTAAGTGAAATAAGTCACACAGAAAAGGACACTTCTCATAAGGTATCACTTATAGAGGGAATGTAAAAACCGTTACACTTGAACTGAATTACAAAACAGAACAGAGTCACACATGCAGAAAACACACTATGGCTGCTTAACGGGAAAGGTGAGGTGGGGTGATACATAAAACAAGGGTTTCAAATTAGCTCAGATACCGTTCCATAAACCCAATATGTAATAGACAAGACCTACTCCTTGCTCAGAGAACTGGACTCAACACACCCTATTCACCGCACAAGAATATATCTGACTAGTAATAATCTTAAAACCTATGTATTGATATCTCTCTGTTAGTGTGTCAAGTGGGTGTAAAGCGGCATAAACACAGCAGTGAAAAGCAGCTAAACCCCATCATAAAAATAAATTACTTTTACAAACCGATGAAACAAAGACAATGAAAGAGAGAGAAATTCTTACACAATGCGTTCAGGGGCTGTGATGCAACCTGGATTGACCATATCTAGACCCACAGCTGGATGAGACATAAGGGTGGACACTCTTGGGGCTGAGAGGTTTGGTGAGGTTGGGTGAGCAAACGCAGACCCTTTAAAGTAATACTGCGTGGTACCCATCGCATGCGTCCAAAATCTCCAGGTTCAAGGGCATCTTCCTACATCGAAAACATGCATGAGAAAACAAAAAGATGGTACACCATGTGATGGGGAAAGGTTTCTAAAACGCACCTCATTTCTCTTCTCCTTGTGCCCGGGTTCGCCATTCCAGCCGCTTTACTAACAATCTCCCTACTTGGAGCATCAGCACCTTTAACCTCCTGTTCTGTACAGGTTGCAATTTGTCCTGAGGATGAACGGGTACATGGGGAACCAGTGAGAGACTAGCTCTTGGTGTTGGGACAGGCACAGGTCAGTCTATTTTCCCATCAGGAAGAAGAATTAACCACAGGCTCATCCTCCCCCCCGGAAGCAGAACAGGGCCTGAAGCCATCCTGCGCTTTTGAGGCCAGCTCCCAAAAATGCGAGTTGTAAAATGGAGCTTCAGGGCACTGCAATTCACAAACCTGCAGAGTTATAAATGATAACTCTCGTCCACAAATATATTGAGGGAAGGCAAAGAAGAGGATTTGAAATCAAGGCAGAATTGCAGGAAACAGATTTCAGGACGTAGATTCGAATCGCCTTTAAAGCACATGAAAAGCGGCAAAACGTTGACAATGATGCCCTTTCCTGAATATATTCAGGAAAAAACGCATACGCCCTTTTTGGCCAACCAAGCAACCTGGAAAGGCAAATCAGGGCTATAAAGAAGACTCGCTACCCATCGGTCAAAAGGGCCATGTGGAAAAACGTGTCAAAATCAGAAATGCAGGACAGGCCATGGAGAAATGGGAGCCTTGCTACACTGATGGGCGGGGTGTAAATTGCCAACAGCCACTCTGGAGAAGTGTACGGTGTGTCCTGAAACATCTAAAAAACACAGCTTAGAGAGCATAGGGCACTTCCACTCATGGGGGTATAAATTGGGAAAATGAAAAATCAGCAAGACACAAGCACCCCAAAGTTTAGGGCTGCTCTGTTGACAAGGACCTCCACTTCATTCCACCTTCAATATCCCAGGAAAGAGAAAAATGGATAGAGAAGTTGTGGTCCTTATGTACAATGGAATATCACTCAGCCATGAAATCAATGTCATAAGGCTAGTAGCAGCATGATGAGTGGATTTAGGTACGACGATTCTAAGTGAAATAAGTCACACAGAAAAGGACACTTCTCATAAGGTATCACTTAAGGAGGGAATGTAAAAAGCGTTACACTTGAACTGAATTACAAAACAGAACAGAGTCACACATGCAGAAAACACACTATGGCTGCTTAACGGGAAAGGTGAGGTGGGGTGACACATAAAACAAGGGTTTCAAATTAGCTCAGATACCGTTCCATAAACCCAATATGTAATAGACAAGACCTACTCCTTGCTCAGAGAACTGGACTCAACACGCCCTATTCACCGCACAAGAATATATCTGACTAGTAATAATCTTAAAACCTATGTATTGATATCTCTCTGTTAGTGTGTCAAGTGGGTGTAAAGCGGCATAAACACAGCAGTGAAAAGCAGCTAAACCCCATTATAAAAATAAATTACTTCGAAAAACCCATGAAACAAAGACAGTGAAAGAGAGAGAAATTCTTACACAATGCGTTCAGGGGCTGTGATGCAACCTGGATTGACCATATCTAGACCCACAGCTGGATGAGACATAAGGGTGGACACTCTTGGGGCTGAGAGGTTTGGTGAGGTTGGGTGAGCAAACGCAGACCCTTTAAAGTAATACTGCGTGGTACCCATCCCATGGGACCCAAATCTCCAGGTTCAAGGGCATCTTCCTACATCGAAAACATGCATGAGAATCCCAGAAGATGGTACACCGTGTGATGGGGAAAGATTTCTAAAACGCACCTCATTTCTCATCTCCTTGTGCCCGGGTTCGCCATTCCAGCCGCTTCACTAGCAATCTCCCTACTTGGAGCATCAGCACCTTTAACCTCCTGTTCCGTACAGGTTGCAATTTGTCCTGAGGATGAACGGGAAGACGGGGAACCAGTGAGAGAGTAGCTCTTGGTGTTGGGACAGGCATAGGTCACTCTATTTTCCCATCAGGAAGAAGAATTAACCACAGGCTCATCCTCCCCCCCGGAACCAGAACAGGGCCTGAAGCCATACTGCGCTTTTGTGGACAGCTCCCAAAAAAGCGAGGTGTAAAATGGAGCTTCAGGGCACTGCAATTCACAAACCTGCAGAGTTATAAATGATAACTCTCGTCCACAAATATATTGAGGGAAGGCAAAGAAGAGGATTTGAAATCAAGGCAGAATTGCAGGAAACAGATTTCAGGAGGTAGATTCGAATCGCCTTTAAAGCACATGAAAAGCGGCAAAACGTTGACAATGATGCCCTTGGCCAAAAAGGGCGTATGCGATTTTTCCTGAATATATTCAGGAAAAAACGCAAACGCCCTTTTTGGCCAACCAAAGAACCTGGAAAGGCAAATCAGGGCTACAAAGAAGACTCGCTACCCATCGGTCAAAAGGGCCATGCTGAAAAAAGTCTCAAAACCAGAAATGCAGGACAGGCCATGGAGAAATGGGAGCCTTGCTACACTGATGGGCGGGATGTAAATTGCCAACAGCCACTCTGGAGAAGTGTACGGTGTGTCCTGAAACATCTAAAAAACACAGCTTAGAGAGCATAGGGCACTTCCACTCATGGGGGTATAAATTGGGAAAATGAAAAATCAGCAAGACACAAGCACCCCAAAGTTTAGGGCTGCTCTGTTGACAAGGACCTCCACTTCATTCCACCTTCAATATCCCAGGAAAGAGAAAAATGGATAAAGAAGTTGTGGTCCTTATGTACAATGGAATATCACTCAGCCATGAAATCAATGTCATAAGGCTAGTAGCAGCATGATGAGTGGATTTAGGTACGACGATTCTAAGTGAAATAAGTCACACAGAAAAGGACACTTCTCATAAGGTATCACTTATAGAGGGAATGTAAAAAGCGTTACACTTGAACTGAATTACAAAACAGAACAGAGTCACACATGCAGAAAACACACTATGGCTGCTTAACGGGAAAGGTGAGGTGGGGTGATACATAAAACAAGGGTTTCAAATTAGCTCAGATACCGTTCCATAAACCCAATATGTAATAGACAAGACCTACTCCTTGCTCAGAGAACTGGACTCAACACACCCTATTCACCGCACAAGAATATATCTGACTAGTAATAATCTTAAAACCTATGTATTGATATCTCTCTGTTAGTGTGTCAAGTGGGTGTAAAGCGGCATAAACACAGCAGTGAAAAGCAGCTAAACCCCATCATAAAAATAAATTACTTTTACAAACCGATGAAACAAAGACAATGAAAGAGAGAGAAATTCTTACACAATGCGTTCAGGGGCTGTGATGCAACCTGGATTGACCATATCTAGACCCACAGCTGGATGAGACATAAGGGTGGACACTCTTGGGGCTGAGAGGTTTGGTGAGGTTGGGTGAGCAAACGCAGACCCTTTAAAGTAATACTGCGTGGTACCCATCGCATGCGTCCAAAATCTCCAGGTTCAAGGGCATCTTCCTACATCGAAAACATGCATGAGAAAACAAAAAGATGGTACACCATGTGATGGGGAAAGGTTTCTAAAACGCACCTCATTTCTCTTCTCCTTGTGCCCGGGTTCGCCATTCCAGCCGCTTTACTAACAATCTCCCTACTTGGAGCATCAGCACCTTTAACCTCCTGTTCTGTACAGGTTGCAATTTGTCCTGAGGATGAACGGGTACATGGGGAACCAGTGAGAGACTAGCTCTTGGTGTTGGGACAGGCACAGGTCAGTCTATTTTCCCATCAGGAAGAAGAATTAACCACAGGCTCATCCTCCCCCCCGGAAGCAGAACAGGGCCTGAAGCCATCCTGCGCTTTTGAGGCCAGCTCCCAAAAATGCGAGTTGTAAAATGGAGCTTCAGGGCACTGCAATTCACAAACCTGCAGAGTTATAAATGATAACTCTCGTCCACAAATATATTGAGGGAAGGCAAAGAAGAGGATTTGAAATCAAGGCAGAATTGCAGGAAACAGATTTCAGGACGTAGATTCGAATCGCCTTTAAAGCACATGAAAAGCGGCAAAACGTTGACAATGATGCCCTTTCCTGAATATATTCAGGAAAAAACGCATACGCCCTTTTTGGCCAACCAAGCAACCTGGAAAGGCAAATCAGGGCTATAAAGAAGACTCGCTACCCATCGGTCAAAAGGGCCATGTGGAAAAACGTGTCAAAATCAGAAATGCAGGACAGGCCATGGAGAAATGGGAGCCTTGCTACACTGATGGGCGGGGTGTAAATTGCCAACAGCCACTCTGGAGAAGTGTACGGTGTGTCCTGAAACATCTAAAAAACACAGCTTAGAGAGCATAGGGCACTTCCACTCATGGGGGTATAAATTGGGAAAATGAAAAATCAGCAAGACACAAGCACCCCAAAGTTTAGGGCTGCTCTGTTGACAAGGACCTCCACTTCATTCCACCTTCAATATCCCAGGAAAGAGAAAAATGGATAGAGAAGTTGTGGTCCTTATGTACAATGGAATATCACTCAGCCATGAAATCAATGTCATAAGGCTAGTAGCAGCATGATGAGTGGATTTAGGTACGACGATTCTAAGTGAAATAAGTCACACAGAAAAGGACACTTCTCATAAGGTATCACTTATAGAGGGAATGTAAAAAGCGTTACACTTGAACTGAATTACAAAACAGAACAGAGTCACACATGCAGAAAACACACTATGGCTGCTTAACGGGAAAGGTGAGGTGGGGTGATACATAAAACAAGGGTTTCAAATTAGCTCAGATACCGTTCCATAAACCCAATATGTAATAGACAAGACCTACTCCTTGCTCAGAGAACTGGACTCAACACGCCCTATTCACCGCACAAGAATATATCTGACTAGTAATAATCTTAAAACCTATGTATTGATATCTCTCTGTGAGTGTGTCAAGTGGGTGTAAAGCGGCATAAACACAGCAGTGAAAAGCAGCTAAACCCCATTATAAAAATAAATTACTTCGAAAAACCCATGAAACAAAGACAGTGAAAGAGAGAGAAATTCTTACACAATGCGTTCAGGGGCTGTGATGCAACCTGGATTGACCATATCTAGACCCACAGCTGGATGAGACATAAGGGTGGACACTCTTGGGGCTGAGAGGTTTGGTGAGGTTGGGTGAGCAAACGCAGACCCTTTAAAGGAATACTGCGTGGTACCCATCGCATGGGTCCCAAATCTCCAGGTTCAAGGGCATCTTCCTACATCGAAAACATGCATGAGAAAACAAAAAGATGGTACACCATGTGATGGGGAAAGGTTTCTAAAACGCACCTCATTTCTCTTCTCCTTGTGCCCGGGTTCGCCATTCCAGCCGCTTTACTAACAATCTCCCTACTTGGAGCATCAGCACCTTTAACCTCCTGTTCTGTACAGGTTGCAATTTGTCCTGAGGATGAACGGGTACATGGGGAACCAGTGAGAGACTAGCTCTTGGTGTTGGGACAGGCACAGGTCACTCTATTTTCCCATCAGGAAGAAGAATTAACCACAGGCTCATCCTCCCCCCCGGAAGCAGAACAGGGCCTGAAGCCATCCTGCGCTTTTGAGGCCAGCTCCCAAAAATGCGAGTTGTAAAATGGAGCTTCAGGGCACTGCAATTCACAAACCTGCAGAGTTATAAATGATAACTCTCGTCCACAAATATATTGAGGGAAGGCAAAGAAGAGGATTTGAAATCAAGGCAGAATTGCAGGAAACAGATTTCAGGACGTAGATTCGAATCGCCTTTAAAGCACATGAAAAGCGGCAAAACGTTGACAATGATGCCCTTTCCTGAATATATTCAGGAAAAAACGCATACGCACTTTTTGGCCAACCAAGCAACCTGGAAAGGCAAATCAGCGCTACAAAGAAGACTCGCTACCCATCGGTCAAAAGGGCCATGTGGAAAAACGTGTCAAAATCAGAAATGCAGGACAGGCCATGGAGAAATGGGAGCCTTGCTACACTGATGGGCGGGGTGTAAATTGCCAACAGCCACTCTGGAGAAGTGTACGGTGTGTCCTGAAACATCTAAAAAACACAGCTTAGAGAGCATAGGGCACTTCCACTCATGGGGGTATAAATTGGGAAAATGAAAAATCAGCAAGACACAAGCACCCCAAAGTTTAGGGCTGCTCTGTTGACAAGGACCTCCACTTCATTCCACCTTCAATATCCCAGGAAAGAGAAAAATGGATAGAGAAGTTGTGGTCCTTATGTACAATGGAATATCACTCAGCCATGAAATCAATGTCATAAGGCTAGTAGCAGCATGATGAGTGGATTTAGGTACGACGATTCTAAGTGAAATAAGTCACACAGAAAAGGACACTTCTCATAAGGTATCACTTATAGAGGGAATGTAAAAAGCGTTACACTTGAACTGAATTACAAAACAGAACAGAGTCACACATGCAGAAAACACACTATGGCTGCTTAACGGGAAAGGTGAGGTGGGGTGATACATAAAACAAGGGTTTCAAATTAGCTCAGATACCGTTCCATAAACCCAATATGTAATAGACAAGACCTACTCCTTGCTCAGAGAACTGGACTCAACACGCCCTATTCACCGCACAAGAATATATCTGACTAGTAATAATCTTAAAACCTATGTATTGATATCTCTCTGTGAGTGTGTCAAGTGGGTGTAAAGCGGCATAAACACAGCAGTGAAAAGCAGCTAAACCCCATTATAAAAATAAATTACTTCGAAAAACCCATGAAACAAAGACAGTGAAAGAGAGAGAAATTCTTACACAATGCGTTCAGGGGCTGTGATGCAACCTGGATTGACCATATCTAGACCCACAGCTGGATGAGACATAAGGGTGGACACTCTTGGGGCTGAGAGGTTTGGTGAGGTTGGGTGAGCAAACGCAGACCCTTTAAAGGAATACTGCGTGGTACCCATCGCATGGGTCCCAAATCTCCAGGTTCAAGGGCATATTCCTACATCGAAAACATGCATGAGAAAACAAAAAGATGGTACACCATGTGATTGGGAAAGGTTTCTAAAACGCACCTCATTTCTCTTCTCCTTGTGCCCGGGTTCGCCATTCCAGCCGCTTTACTAACAACCTCCCTACTTGGAGCATCAGCACCTTTAACCTCCTGTTCTGTACAGGTTGCAATTTGTCCTGAAGTTGAACGGGTAGATGGGGAACCAGTGAGAGACTAGCTCTTGGTGTTGGGACAGGCACAGGTCAGTCTATTTTCCCATCAGGAAGAAGAATTAACCACAGGCTCATCCTCCCCCCCGGAAGCAGAACAGGGCCTGAAGCCATCCTGCGCTTTTGAGGCCAGCTCCCAAAAATGCGAGTTGTAAAATGGAGCTTCAGGGTACTGCAATTCACAAACCTGCAGAGTTATAAATGATAACTCTCGTCCACAAATATATTGAGGGAAGGCAAAGAAGAGGATTTGAAATCAAGGCAGAATTGCAGGAAACAGATTTCAGGACGTAGATTCGAATCGCCTTTAAAGCACATGAAAAGCGGCAAAACGTTGACAATGATGCCCTTTCCTGAATATATTCAGGAAAAAACGCATACGCCCTTTTTGGCCAACCAAGCAACCTGGAAAGGCAAATCAGGGCTATAAAGAAGACTCGCTACCCATCGGTCAAAAGGGCCATGTGGAAAAACGTGTCAAAATCAGAAATGCAGGACAGGCCATGGAGAAATGGGAGCCTTGCTACACTGATGGGCGGGGTGTAAATTGCCAACAGCCACTCTGGAGAAGTGTACGGTGTGTCCTGAAACATCTAAAAAACACAGCTTAGAGAGCATAGGGCACTTCCACTCATGGGGGTATAAATTGGGAAAATGAAAAATCAGCAAGACACAAGCACCCCAAAGTTTAGGGCTGCTCTGTTGACAAGGACCTCCACTTCATTCCACCTTCAATATCCCAGGAAAGAGAAAAATGGATAGAGAAGTTGTGGTCCTTATGTACAATGGAATATCACTCAGCCATGAAATCAATGTCATAAGGCTAGTAGCAGCATGATGAGTGGATTTAGGTACGACGATTCTAAGTGAAATAAGTCACACAGAAAAGGACACTTCTCATAAGGTATCACTTATAGAGGGAATGTAAAAAGCGTTACACTTGAACTGAATTACAAAACAGAACAGAGTCACACATGCAGAAAACACACTATGGCTGCTTAACGGGAAAGGTGAGGTGGGGTGATACATAAAACAAGGGTTTCAAATTAGCTCAGATACCGTTCCATAAACCCAATATGTAATAGACAAGACCTACTCCTTGCTCAGAGAACTGGACTCAACACGCCCTATTCACCGCACAAGAATATATCTGACTAGTAATAATCTTAAAACCTATGTATTGATATCTCTCTGTGAGTGTGTCAAGTGGGTGTAAAGCGGCATAAACACAGCAGTGAAAAGCAGCTAAACCCCATTATAAAAATAAATTACTTCGAAAAACCCATGAAACAAAGACAGTGAAAGAGAGAGAAATTCTTACACAATGCGTTCAGGGGCTGTGATGCAACCTGGATTGACCATATCTAGACCCACAGCTGGATGAGACATAAGGGTGGACACTCTTGGGGCTGAGAGGTTTGGTGAGGTTGGGTGAGCAAACGCAGACCCTTTAAAGGAATACTGCGTGGTACCCATCGCATGGGTCCCAAATCTCCAGGTTCAAGGGCATCTTCCTACATCGAAAACATGCATGAGAAAACAAAAAGATGGTACACCATGTGATGGGGAAAGGTTTCTAAAACGCACCTCATTTCTCTTCTCCTTGTGCCCGGGTTCGCCATTCCAGCCGCTTTACTAACAATCTCCCTACTTGGAGCATCAGCACCTTTAACCTCCTGTTCTGTACAGGTTGCAATTTGTCCTGAGGATGAACGGGTACATGGGGAACCAGTGAGAGACTAGCTCTTGGTGTTGGGACAGGCACAGGTCACTCTATTTTCCCATCAGGAAGAAGAATTAACCACAGGCTCATCCTCCCCCCCGGAAGCAGAACAGGGCCTGAAGCCATCCTGCGCTTTTGAGGCCAGCTCCCAAAAATGCGAGTTGTAAAATGGAGCTTCAGGGCACTGCAATTCACAAACCTGCAGAGTTATAAATGATAACTCTCGTCCACAAATATATTGAGGGAAGGCAAAGAAGAGGATTTGAAATCAAGGCAGAATTGCAGGAAACAGATTTCAGGACGTAGATTCGAATCGCCTTTAAAGCACATGAAAAGCGGCAAAACGTTGACAATGATGCCCTTTCCTGAATATATTCAGGAAAAAACGCATACGCCCTTTTTGGCCAACCAAGCAACCTGGAAAGGCAAATCAGGGCTATAAAGAAGACTCGCTACCCATCGGTCAAAAGGGCCATGTGGAAAAACGTGTCAAAATCAGAAATGCAGGAGAGGCCATGGAGAAATGGGAGCCTTGCTACACTGATGGGCGGGGTGTAAATTGCCAACAGCCACTCTGGAGAAGTGTACGGTGTGTCCTGAAACATCTAAAAAACACAGCTTAGAGAGCATAGGGCACTTCCACTCATGGGGGTATAAATTGGGAAAATGAAAAATCAGCAAGACACAAGCACCCCAAAGTTTAGGGCTGCTCTGTTGACAAGGACCTCCACTTCATTCCACCTTCAATATCCCAGGAAAGAGAAAAATGGATAGAGAAGTTGTGGTCCTTATGTACAATGGAATATCACTCAGCCATGAAATCAATGTCATAAGGCTAGTAGCAGCATGATGAGTGGATTTAGGTACGACGATTCTAAGTGAAATAAGTCACACAGAAAAGGACACTTCTCATAAGGTATCACTTATAGAGGGAATGTAAAAAGCGTTACACTTGAACTGAATTACAAAACAGAACAGAGTCACACATGCAGAAAACACACTATGGCTGCTTAACGGGAAAGGTGAGGTGGGGTGATACATAAAACAAGGGTTTCAAATTAGCTCAGATACCGTTCCATAAACCCAATATGTAATAGACAAGACCTACTCCTTGCTCAGAGAACTGGACTCAACACGCCCTATTCACCGCACAAGAATATATCTGACTAGTAATAATCTTAAAACCTATGTATTGATATCTCTCTGTGAGTGTGTCAAGTGGGTGTAAAGCGGCATAAACACAGCAGTGAAAAGCAGCTAAACCCCATTATAAAAATAAATTACTTCGAAAAACCCATGAAACAAAGACAGTGAAAGAGAGAGAAATTCTTACACAATGCGTTCAGGGGCTGTGATGCAACCTGGATTGACCATATCTAGACCCACAGCTGGATGAGACATAAGGGTGGACACTCTTGGGGCTGAGAGGTTTGGTGAGGTTGGGTGAGCAAACGCAGACCCTTTAAAGGAATACTGCGTGGTACCCATCGCATGGGTCCCAAATCTCCAGGTTCAAGGGCATCTTCCTACATCGAAAACATGCATGAGAAAACAAAAAGATGGTACACCATGTGATGGGGAAAGGTTTCTAAAACGCACCTCATTTCTCTTCTCCTTGTGCCCGGGTTCGCCATTCCAGCCGCTTTACTAACAATCTCCCTACTTGGAGCATCAGCACCTTTAACCTCCTGTTCTGTACAGGTTGCAATTTGTCCTGAGGATGAACGGGTACATGGGGAACCAGTGAGAGACTAGCTCTTGGTGTTGGGACAGGCACAGGTCACTCTATTTTCCCATCAGGAAGAAGAATTAACCACAGGCTCATCCTCCCCCCCGGAAGCAGAACAGGGCCTGAAGCCATCCTGCGCTTTTGAGGCCAGCTCCCAAAAATGCGAGTTGTAAAATGGAGCTTCAGGGCACTGCAATTCACAAACCTGCAGAGTTATAAATGATAACTCTCGTCCACAAATATATTGAGGGAAGGCAAAGAAGAGGATTTGAAATCAAGGCAGAATTGCAGGAAACAGATTTCAGGACGTAGATTCGAATCGCCTTTAAAGCACATGAAAAGCGGCAAAACGTTGACAATGATGCCCTTTCCTGAATATATTCAGGAAAAAACGCATACGCACTTTTTGGCCAACCAAGCAACCTGGAAAGGCAAATCAGCGCTACAAAGAAGACTCGCTACCCATCGGTCAAAAGGGCCATGTGGAAAAACGTGTCAAAATCAGAAATGCAGGACAGGCCATGGAGAAATGGGAGCCTTGCTACACTGATGGGCGGGGTGTAAATTGCCAACAGCCACTCTGGAGAAGTGTACGGTGTGTCCTGAAACATCTAAAAAACACAGCTTAGAGAGCATAGGGCACTTCCACTCATGGGGGTATAAATTGGGAAAATGAAAAATCAGCAAGACACAAGCACCCCAAAGTTTAGGGCTGCTCTGTTGACAAGGACCTCCACTTCATTCCACCTTCAATATCCCAGGAAAGAGAAAAATGGATAAAGAAGTTGTGGTCCTTATGTACAATGGAATATCACTCAGCCATGAAATCAATGTCATAAGGCTAGTAGCAGCATGATGAGTGGATTTAGGTACGACGATTCTAAGTGAAATAAGTCACACAGAAAAGGACACTTCTCATAAGGTATCACTTAAGGAGGGAATGTAAAAAGCGTTACACTTGAACTGAATTACAAAACAGAACAGAGTCACACATGCAGAAAACACACTATGGCTGCTTAACGGGAAAGGTGAGGTGGGGTGACACATAAAACAAGGGTTTCAAATTAGCTCAGATACCGTTCCATAAACCCAATATGTAATAGACAAGACCTACTCCTTGCTCAGAGAACTGGACTCAACACGCCCTATTCACCGCACAAGAATATATCTGACTAGTAATAATCTTAAAACCTATGTATTGATATCTCTCTGTTAGTGTGTCAAGTGGGTGTAAAGCGGCATAAACACAGCAGTGAAAAGCAGCTAAACCCCATTATAAAAATAAATTACTTCGAAAAACCCATGAAACAAAGACAGTGAAAGAGAGAGAAATTCTTACACAATGCGTTCAGGGGCTGTGATGCAACCTGGATTGACCATATCTAGACCCACAGCTGGATGAGACATAAGGGTGGACACTCTTGGGGCTGAGAGGTTTGGTGAGGTTGGGTGAGCAAACGCAGACCCTTTAAAGTAATACTGCGTGGTACCCATCCCATGGGACCCAAATCTCCAGGTTCAAGGGCATCTTCCTACATCGAAAACATGCATGAGAATCCCAGAAGATGGTACACCGTGTGATGGGGAAAGATTTCTAAAACGCACCTCATTTCTCATCTCCTTGTGCCCGGGTTCGCCATTCCAGCCGCTTCACTAGCAATCTCCCTACTTGGAGCATCAGCACCTTTAACCTCCTGTTCCGTACAGGTTGCAATTTGTCCTGAGGATGAACGGGAAGACGGGGAACCAGTGAGAGAGTAGCTCTTGGTGTTGGGACAGGCATAGGTCACTCTATTTTCCCATCAGGAAGAAGAATTAACCACAGGCTCATCCTCCCCCCCGGAACCAGAACAGGGCCTGAAGCCATACTGCGCTTTTGTGGACAGCTCCCAAAAAAGCGAGGTGTAAAATGGAGCTTCAGGGCACTGCAATTCACAAACCTGCAGAGTTATAAATGATAACTCTCGTCCACAAATATATTGAGGGAAGGCAAAGAAGAGGATTTGAAATCAAGGCAGAATTGCAGGAAACAGATTTCAGGAGGTAGATTCGAATCGCCTTTAAAGCACATGAAAAGCGGCAAAACGTTGACAATGATGCCCTTGGCCAAAAAGGGCGTATGCGATTTTTCCTGAATATATTCAGGAAAAAACGCAAACGCCCTTTTTGGCCAACCAAAGAACCTGGAAAGGCAAATCAGGGCTACAAAGAAGACTCGCTACCCATCGGTCAAAAGGGCCATGCTGAAAAAAGTCTCAAAACCAGAAATGCAGGACAGGCCATGGAGAAATGGGAGCCTTGCTACACTGATGGGCGGGATGTAAATTGCCAACAGCCACTCTGGAGAAGTGTACGGTGTGTCCTGAAACATCTAAAAAACACAGCTTAGAGAGCATAGGGCACTTCCACTCATGGGGGTATAAATTGGGAAAATGAAAAATCAGCAAGACACAAGCACCCCAAAGTTTAGGGCTGCTCTGTTGACAAGGACCTCCACTTCATTCCACCTTCAATATCCCAGGAAAGAGAAAAATGGATAAAGGAGTTGTGGTCCTTATGTACAATGGAATATCACTCAGCCATGAAATCAATGTCATAAGGCTAGTAGCAGCATGATGAGTGGATTTAGGTACGACGATTCTAAGTGAAATAAGTCACACAGAAAAGGACACTTCTCATAAGGTATCACTTAAGGAGGGAATGTAAAAAGCGTTACACTTGAACTGAATTACAAAACAGAACAGAGTCACACATGCAGAAAACACACTATGGCTGCTTAACGGGAAAGGTGAGGTGGGGTGACACATAAAACAAGGGTTTCAAATTAGCTCAGATACCGTTCCATAAACCCAATATGTAATAGACAAGACCTACTCCTTGCTCAGAGAACTGGACTCAACACACCCTATTCACCGCACAAGAATATATCTGACTAGTAATAATCTTAAAACCTATGTATTGATATCTCTCTGTTAGTGTGTCAAGTGGGTGTAAAGCGGCATAAACACAGCAGTGAAAAGCAGCTAAACCCCATCATAAAAATAAATTACTTTTACAAACCGATGAAACAAAGACAATGAAAGAGAGAGAAATTCTTACACAATGCGTTCAGGGGCTGTGATGCAACCTGGATTGACCATATCTAGACCCACAGCTGGATGAGACATAAGGGTGGACACTCTTGGGGCTGAGAGGTTTGGTGAGGTTGGGTGAGCAAACGCAGACCCTTTAAAGTAATACTGCGTGGTACCCATCGCATGCGTCCAAAATCTCCAGGTTCAAGGGCATCTTCCTACATCGAAAACATGCATGAGAAAACAAAAAGATGGTACACCATGTGATGGGGAAAGGTTTCTAAAACGCACCTCATTTCTCTTCTCCTTGTGCCCGGGTTCGCCATTCCAGCCGCTTTACTAACAATCTCCCTACTTGGAGCATCAGCACCTTTAACCTCCTGTTCTGTACAGGTTGCAATTTGTCCTGAGGATGAACGGGTACATGGGGAACCAGTGAGAGACTAGCTCTTGGTGTTGGGACAGGCACAGGTCAGTCTATTTTCCCATCAGGAAGAAGAATTAACCACAGGCTCATCCTCCCCCCCGGAAGCAGAACAGGGCCTGAAGCCATCCTGCGCTTTTGAGGCCAGCTCCCAAAAATGCGAGTTGTAAAATGGAGCTTCAGGGCACTGCAATTCACAAACCTGCAGAGTTATAAATGATAACTCTCGTCCACAAATATATTGAGGGAAGGCAAAGAAGAGGATTTGAAATCAAGGCAGAATTGCAGGAAACAGATTTCAGGACGTAGATTCGAATCGCCTTTAAAGCACATGAAAAGCGGCAAAACGTTGACAATGATGCCCTTTCCTGAATATATTCAGGAAAAAACGCATACGCCCTTTTTGGCCAACCAAGCAACCTGGAAAGGCAAATCAGGGCTATAAAGAAGACTCGCTACCCATCGGTCAAAAGGGCCATGTGGAAAAACGTGTCAAAATCAGAAATGCAGGACAGGCCATGGAGAAATGGGAGCCTTGCTACACTGATGGGCGGGGTGTAAATTGCCAACAGCCACTCTGGAGAAGTGTACGGTGTGTCCTGAAACATCTAAAAAACACAGCTTAGAGAGCATAGGGCACTTCCACTCATGGGGGTATAAATTGGGAAAATGAAAAATCAGCAAGACACAAGCACCCCAAAGTTTAGGGCTGCTCTGTTGACAAGGACCTCCACTTCATTCCACCTTCAATATCCCAGGAAAGAGAAAAATGGATAGAGAAGTTGTGGTCCTTATGTACAATGGAATATCACTCAGCCATGAAATCAATGTCATAAGGCTAGTAGCAGCATGATGAGTGGATTTAGGTACGACGATTCTAAGTGAAATAAGTCACACAGAAAAGGACACTTCTCATAAGGTATCACTTATAGAGGGAATGTAAAAAGCGTTACACTTGAACTGAATTACAAAACAGAACAGAGTCACACATGCAGAAAACACACTATGGCTGCTTAACGGGAAAGGTGAGGTGGGGTGATACATAAAACAAGGGTTTCAAATTAGCTCAGATACCGTTCCATAAACCCAATATGTAATAGACAAGACCTACTCCTTGCTCAGAGAACTGGACTCAACACGCCCTATTCACCGCACAAGAATATATCTGACTAGTAATAATCTTAAAACCTATGTATTGATATCTCTCTGTGAGTGTGTCAAGTGGGTGTAAAGCGGCATAAACACAGCAGTGAAAAGCAGCTAAACCCCATTATAAAAATAAATTACTTCGAAAAACCCATGAAACAAAGACAGTGAAAGAGAGAGAAATTCTTACACAATGCGTTCAGGGGCTGTGATGCAACCTGGATTGACCATATCTAGACCCACAGCTGGATGAGACATAAGGGTGGACACTCTTGGGGCTGAGAGGTTTGGTGAGGTTGGGTGAGCAAACGCAGACCCTTTAAAGGAATACTGCGTGGTACCCATCGCATGGGTCCCAAATCTCCAGGTTCAAGGGCATCTTCCTACATCGAAAACATGCATGAGAATCCCAGAAGATGGTACACCGTGTGATGGGGAAAGATTTCTAAAACGCACCTCATTTCTCATCTCCTTGTGCCCGGGTTCGCCATTCCAGCCGCTTCACTAGCAATCTCCCTACTTGGAGCATCAGCACCTTTAACCTCCTGTTCCGTACAGGTTGCAATTTGTCCTGAGGATGAACGGGAAGACGGGGAACCAGTGAGAGAGTAGCTCTTGGTGTTGGGACAGGCATAGGTCACTCTATTTTCCCATCAGGAAGAAGAATTAACCACAGGCTCATCCTCCCCCCCGGAACCAGAACAGGGCCTGAAGCCATACTGCGCTTTTGTGGACAGCTCCCAAAAAAGCGAGGTGTAAAATGGAGCTTCAGGGCACTGCAATTCACAAACCTGCAGAGTTATAAATGATAACTCTCGTCCACAAATATATTGAGGGAAGGCAAAGAAGAGGATTTGAAATCAAGGCAGAATTGCAGGAAACAGATTTCAGGAGGTAGATTCGAATCGCCTTTAAAGCACATGAAAAGCGGCAAAACGTTGACAATGATGCCCTTGGCCAAAAAGGGCGTATGCGATTTTTCCTGAATATATTCAGGAAAAAACGCAAACGCCCTTTTTGGCCAACCAAAGAACCTGGAAAGGCAAATCAGGGCTACAAAGAAGACTCGCTACCCATCGGTCAAAAGGGCCATGCTGAAAAAAGTCTCAAAACCAGAAATGCAGGACAGGCCATGGAGAAATGGGAGCCTTGCTACACTGATGGGCGGGATGTAAATTGCCAACAGCCACTCTGGAGAAGTGTACGGTGTGTCCTGAAACATCTAAAAAACACAGCTTAGAGAGCATAGGGCACTTCCACTCATGGGGGTATAAATTGGGAAAATGAAAAATCAGCAAGACACAAGCACCCCAAAGTTTAGGGCTGCTCTGTTGACAAGGACCTCCACTTCATTCCACCTTCAATATCACAGGAAAGAGAAAAATGGATAAAGGAGTTGTGGTCCTTATGTACAATGGAATATCACTCAGCCATGAAATCAATGTCATAAGGCTAGTAGCAGCATGATGAGTGGATTTAGGTACGACGATTCTAAGTGAAATAAGTCACACAGAAAAGGACACTTCTCATAAGGTATCACTTAAGGAGGGAATGTAAAAAGCGTTACACTTGAACTGAATTACAAAACAGAAGAGAGTCACACATGCAGAAAACACACTATGGCTGCTTAACGGGAAAGGTGAGGTGGGGTGACACATAAAACAAGGGTTTCAAATTAGCTCAGATACCGTTCCATAAACCCAATATGTAATAGACAAGACCTACTCCTTGCTCAGAGAACTGGACTCAACACACCCTATTCACCGCACAAGAATATATCTGACTAGTAATAATCTTAAAACCTATGTATTGATATCTCTCTGTGAGTGTGTCAAGTGGGTGTAAAGCGGCATAAACACAGCAGTGAAAAGCAGCTAAACCCCATCATAAAAATAAATTACTTTTACAAACCGATGAAACAAAGACAATGAAAGAGAGAGAAATTCTTACACAATGCGTTCAGGGGCTGTGATGCAACCTGGATTGACCATATCTAGACCCACAGCTGGATGAGACATAAGGGTGGACACTCTTGGGGCTGAGAGGTTTGGTGAGGTTGGGTGAGCAAACGCAGACCCTTTAAAGTAATACTGCGTGGTACCCATCGCATGCGTCCAAAATCTCCAGGTTCAAGGGCATCTTCCTACATCGAAAACATGCATGAGAAAACAAAAAGATGGTACACCATGTGATGGGGAAAGGTTTCTAAAACGCACCTCATTTCTCTTCTCCTTGTGCCCGGGTTCGCCATTCCAGCCGCTTTACTAACAATCTCCCTACTTGGAGCATCAGCACCTTTAACCTCCTGTTCTGTACAGGTTGCAATTTGTCCTGAGGATGAACGGGTACATGGGGAACCAGTGAGAGACTAGCTCTTGGTGTTGGGACAGGCACAGGTCAGTCTATTTTCCCATCAGGAAGAAGAATTAACCACAGGCTCATCCTCCCCCCCGGAAGCAGAACAGGGCCTGAAGCCATCCTGCGCTTTTGAGGCCAGCTCCCAAAAATGCGAGTTGTAAAATGGAGCTTCAGGGCACTGCAATTCACAAACCTGCAGAGTTATAAATGATAACTCTCGTCCACAAATATATTGAGGGAAGGCAAAGAAGAGGATTTGAAATCAAGGCAGAATTGCAGGAAACAGATTTCAGGACGTAGATTCGAATCGCCTTTAAAGCACATGAAAAGCGGCAAAACGTTGACAATGATGCCCTTTCCTGAATATATTCAGGAAAAAACGCATACGCCCTTTTTGGCCAACCAAGCAACCTGGAAAGGCAAATCAGGGCTATAAAGAAGACTCGCTACCCATCGGTCAAAAGGGCCATGTGGAAAAACGTGTCAAAATCAGAAATGCAGGACAGGCCATGGAGAAATGGGAGCCTTGCTACACTGATGGGCGGGGTGTAAATTGCCAACAGCCACTCTGGAGAAGTGTACGGTGTGTCCTGAAACATCTAAAAAACACAGCTTAGAGAGCATAGGGCACTTCCACTCATGGGGGTATAAATTGGGAAAATGAAAAATCAGCAAGACACAAGCACCCCAAAGTTTAGGGCTGCTCTGTTGACAAGGACCTCCACTTCATTCCACCTTCAATATCCCAGGAAAGAGAAAAATGGATAGAGAAGTTGTGGTCCTTATGTACAATGGAATATCACTCAGCCATGAAATCAATGTCATAAGGCTAGTAGCAGCATGATGAGTGGATTTAGGTACGACGATTCTAAGTGAAATAAGTCACACAGAAAAGGACACTTCTCATAAGGTATCACTTATAGAGGGAATGTAAAAAGCGTTACACTTGAACTGAATTACAAAACAGAACAGAGTCACACATGCAGAAAACACACTATGGCTGCTTAACGGGAAAGGTGAGGTGGGGTGATACATAAAACAAGGGTTTCAAATTAGCTCAGATACCGTTCCATAAACCCAATATGTAATAGACAAGACCTACTCCTTGCTCAGAGAACTGGACTCAACACGCCCTATTCACCGCACAAGAATATATCTGACTAGTAATAATCTTAAAACCTATGTATTGATATCTCTCTGTGAGTGTGTCAAGTGGGTGTAAAGCGGCATAAACACAGCAGTGAAAAGCAGCTAAACCCCATTATAAAAATAAATTACTTCGAAAAACCCATGAAACAAAGACAGTGAAAGAGAGAGAAATTCTTACACAATGCGTTCAGGGGCTGTGATGCAACCTGGATTGACCATATCTAGACCCACAGCTGGATGAGACATAAGGGTGGACACTCTTGGGGCTGAGAGGTTTGGTGAGGTTGGGTGAGCAAACGCAGACCCTTTAAAGGAATACTGCGTGGTACCCATCGCATGGGTCCCAAATCTCCAGGTTCAAGGGCATCTTCCTACATCGAAAACATGCATGAGAATCCCAGAAGATGGTACACCGTGTGATGGGGAAAGATTTCTAAAACGCACCTCATTTCTCATCTCCTTGTGCCCGGGTTCGCCATTCCAGCCGCTTCACTAGCAATCTCCCTACTTGGAGCATCAGCACCTTTAACCTCCTGTTCCGTACAGGTTGCAATTTGTCCTGAGGATGAACGGGAAGACGGGGAACCAGTGAGAGAGTAGCTCTTGGTGTTGGGACAGGCATAGGTCACTCTATTTTCCCATCAGGAAGAAGAATTAACCACAGGCTCATCCTCCCCCCCGGAACCAGAACAGGGCCTGAAGCCATACTGCGCTTTTGTGGACAGCTCCCAAAAAAGCGAGGTGTAAAATGGAGCTTCAGGGCACTGCAATTCACAAACCTGCAGAGTTATAAATGATAACTCTCGTCCACAAATATATTGAGGGAAGGCAAAGAAGAGGATTTGAAATCAAGGCAGAATTGCAGGAAACAGATTTCAGGAGGTAGATTCGAATCGCCTTTAAAGCACATGAAAAGCGGCAAAACGTTGACAATGATGCCCTTGGCCAAAAAGGGCGTATGCGATTTTTCCTGAATATATTCAGGAAAAAACGCAAACGCCCTTTTTGGCCAACCAAAGAACCTGGAAAGGCAAATCAGGGCTACAAAGAAGACTCGCTACCCATCGGTCAAAAGGGCCATGCTGAAAAAAGTCTCAAAACCAGAAATGCAGGACAGGCCATGGAGAAATGGGAGCCTTGCTACACTGATGGGCGGGATGTAAATTGCCAACAGCCACTCTGGAGAAGTGTACGGTGTGTCCTGAAACATCTAAAAAACACAGCTTAGAGAGCATAGGGCACTTCCACTCATGGGGGTATAAATTGGGAAAATGAAAAATCAGCAAGACACAAGCACCCCAAAGTTTAGGGCTGCTCTGTTGACAAGGACCTCCACTTCATTCCACCTTCAATATCCCAGGAAAGAGAAAAATGGATAAAGGAGTTGTGGTCCTTATGTACAATGGAATATCACTCAGCCATGAAATCAATGTCATAAGGCTAGTAGCAGCATGATGAGTGGATTTAGGTACGACGATTCTAAGTGAAATAAGTCACACAGAAAAGGACACTTCTCATAAGGTATCACTTATAGAGGGAATGTAAAAAGCGTTACACTTGAACTGAATTACAAAACAGAAGAGAGTCACACATGCAGAAAACACACTATGGCTGCTTAACGGGAAAGGTGAGGTGGGGTGACACATAAAACAAGGGTTTCAAATTAGCTCAGATACCGTTCCATAAACCCAATATGTAATAGACAAGACCTACTCCTTGCTCAGAGAACTGGACTCAACACACCCTATTCACCGCACAAGAATATATCTGACTAGTAATAATCTTAAAACCTATGTATTGATATCTCTCTGTGAGTGTGTCAAGTGGGTGTAAAGCGGCATAAACACAGCAGTGAAAAGCAGCTAAACCCCATCATAAAAATAAATTACTTTTACAAACCGATGAAACAAAGACAATGAAAGAGAGAGAAATTCTTACACAATGCGTTCAGGGGCTGTGATGCAACCTGGATTGACCATATCTAGACCCACAGCTGGATGAGACATAAGGGTGGACACTCTTGGGGCTGAGAGGTTTGGTGAGGTTGGGTGAGCAAACGCAGACCCTTTAAAGTAATACTGCGTGGTACCCATCGCATGCGTCCAAAATCTCCAGGTTCAAGGGCATCTTCCTACATCGAAAACATGCATGAGAAAACAAAAAGATGGTACACCATGTGATGGGGAAAGGTTTCTAAAACGCACCTCATTTCTCTTCTCCTTGTGCCCGGGTTCGCCATTCCAGCCGCTTTACTAACAATCTCCCTACTTGGAGCATCAGCACCTTTAACCTCCTGTTCTGTACAGGTTGCAATTTGTCCTGAGGATGAACGGGTACATGGGGAACCAGTGAGAGACTAGCTCTTGGTGTTGGGACAGGCACAGGTCAGTCTATTTTCCCATCAGGAAGAAGAATTAACCACAGGCTCATCCTCCCCCCCGGAAGCAGAACAGGGCCTGAAGCCATCCTGCGCTTTTGAGGCCAGCTCCCAAAAATGCGAGTTGTAAAATGGAGCTTCAGGGCACTGCAATTCACAAACCTGCAGAGTTATAAATGATAACTCTCGTCCACAAATATATTGAGGGAAGGCAAAGAAGAGGATTTGAAATCAAGGCAGAATTGCAGGAAACAGATTTCAGGACGTAGATTCGAATCGCCTTTAAAGCACATGAAAAGCGGCAAAACGTTGACAATGATGCCCTTTCCTGAATATATTCAGGAAAAAACGCATACGCCCTTTTTGGCCAACCAAGCAACCTGGAAAGGCAAATCAGGGCTATAAAGAAGACTCGCTACCCATCGGTCAAAAGGGCCATGTGGAAAAACGTGTCAAAATCAGAAATGCAGGACAGGCCATGGAGAAATGGGAGCCTTGCTACACTGATGGGCGGGGTGTAAATTGCCAACAGCCACTCTGGAGAAGTGTACGGTGTGTCCTGAAACATCTAAAAAACACAGCTTAGAGAGCATAGGGCACTTCCACTCATGGGGGTATAAATTGGGAAAATGAAAAATCAGCAAGACACAAGCACCCCAAAGTTTAGGGCTGCTCTGTTGACAAGGACCTCCACTTCATTCCACCTTCAATATCCCAGGAAAGAGAAAAATGGATAGAGAAGTTGTGGTCCTTATGTACAATGGAATATCACTCAGCCATGAAATCAATGTCATAAGGCTAGTAGCAGCATGATGAGTGGATTTAGGTACGACGATTCTAAGTGAAATAAGTCACACAGAAAAGGACACTTCTCATAAGGTATCACTTATAGAGGGAATGTAAAAAGCGTTACACTTGAACTGAATTACAAAACAGAACAGAGTCACACATGCAGAAAACACACTATGGCTGCTTAACGGGAAAGGTGAGGTGGGGTGATACATAAAACAAGGGTTTCAAATTAGCTCAGATACCGTTCCATAAACCCAATATGTAATAGACAAGACCTACTCCTTGCTCAGAGAACTGGACTCAACACGCCCTATTCACCGCACAAGAATATATCTGACTAGTAATAATCTTAAAACCTATGTATTGATATCTCTCTGTGAGTGTGTCAAGTGGGTGTAAAGCGGCATAAACACAGCAGTGAAAAGCAGCTAAACCCCATTATAAAAATAAATTACTTCGAAAAACCCATGAAACAAAGACAGTGAAAGAGAGAGAAATTCTTACACAATGCGTTCAGGGGCTGTGATGCAACCTGGATTGACCATATCTAGACCCACAGCTGGATGAGACATAAGGGTGGACACTCTTGGGGCTGAGAGGTTTGGTGAGGTTGGGTGAGCAAACGCAGACCCTTTAAAGGAATACTGCGTGGTACCCATCGCATGGGTCCCAAATCTCCAGGTTCAAGGGCATATTCCTACATCGAAAACATGCATGAGAAAACAAAAAGATGGTACACCATGTGATTGGGAAAGGTTTCTAAAACGCACCTCATTTCTCTTCTCCTTGTGCCCGGGTTCGCCATTCCAGCCGCTTTACTAACAACCTCCCTACTTGGAGCATCAGCACCTTTAACCTCCTGTTCTGTACAGGTTGCAATTTGTCCTGAGGTTGAACGGGTAGATGGGGAACCAGTGAGAGACTAGCTCTTGGTGTTGGGACAGGCACAGGTCACTCTATTTTCCCATCAGGAAGAAGAATTAACCATAGGCTCAGCCTGACCCCGGAACCAGAACAGGGCCTGAAGCCATACTGCGCTTTTGCGGCCAGCTCCCAAAAAAGCGAGTTGTAAAATGGAGCTTCAGGGCACTGCAATTCACACACCTACAGAGTTATAAATGAAAACTCGCGTCCACAAATATATTGAGGGAAGGCAAAGAAGGGGATTTGAAATCAAGGCAGAATTGCAGGAATCAGATTTCAGGAGGTACATTCGAATCGCCTTTAAAGCACATGAAAAGCGGCAAAACGTTGACAATGATGCCCTTGGCCAAAAAGGGCGTATGCGTTTTTTCCTGAATATATTCAGGAAAAAACGCATACGCCCTTTTTGGCCAACCAAGCAACCTGGAAAGGCAAATCAGGGCTATAAAGAAGACTCGCTACCCATCGGTCAAAAGGGCCATGTGGAAAAACGTGTCAAAATCAGAAATGCAGGACAGTTCATGGAGAAATGGGAGCCTTGCTACACTGATGGGCGGGGTGTAAATTGCCAACAGCCACTCTGGAGAAGTGTACGGTGTGTCCTGAAACATCTAAAAAACACAGCTTAGAGAGCATAGGGCACTTCCACTCATGGGGGTATAAATTGGGAAAATGAAAAATCAGCAAGACACAAGCACCCCAAAGTTTAGGGCTGCTCTGTTGACAAGGACCTCCACTTCATTCCACCTTCAATATCCCAGGAAAGAGAAAAATGGATAAAGGAGTTGTGGTCCTTATGTACAATGGAATATCACTCAGCCATGAAATCAATGTCATAAGGCTAGTAGCAGCATGATGAGTGGATTTAGGTACGACGATTCTAAGTGAAATAAGTCACACAGAAAAGGACACTTCTCATAAGGTATCACTTAAGGAGGGAATGTAAAAAGCGTTACACTTGAACTGAATTACAAAACAGAACAGAGTCACACATGCAGAAAACACACTATGGCTGCTTAACGGGAAAGGTGAGGTGGGGTGACACATAAAACAAGGGTTTCAAATTAGCTCAGATACCGTTCCATAAACCCAATATGTAATAGACAAGACCTACTCCTTGCTCAGAGAACTGGACTCAACACGCCCTATTCACCGCACAAGAATATATCTGACTAGTAATAATCTTAAAACCTATGTATTGATATCTCTCTGTTAGTGTGTCAAGTGGGTGTAAAGCGGCATAAACACAGCAGTGAAAAGCAGCTAAACCCCATTATAAAAATAAATTACTTCGAAAAACCCATGAAACAAAGACAGTGAAAGAGAGAGAAATTCTTACACAATGCGTTCAGGGGCTGTGATGCAACCTGGATTGACCATATCTAGACCCACAGCTGGATGAGACATAAGGGTGGACACTCTTGGGGCTGAGAGGTTTGGTGAGGTTGGGTGAGCAAACGCAGACCCTTTAAAGTAATACTGCGTGGTACCCATCCCATGGGACCCAAATCTCCAGGTTCAAGGGCATCTTCCTACATCGAAAACATGCATGAGAATCCCAGAAGATGGTACACCGTGTGATGGGGAAAGATTTCTAAAACGCACCTCATTTCTCATCTCCTTGTGCCCGGGTTCGCCATTCCAGCCGCTTCACTAGCAATCTCCCTACTTGGAGCATCAGCACCTTTAACCTCCTGTTCCGTACAGGTTGCAATTTGTCCTGAGGATGAACGGGAAGACGGGGAACCAGTGAGAGAGTAGCTCTTGGTGTTGGGACAGGCACAGGTCACTCTATTTTCCCATCAGGAAGAAGAATTAACCACAGGCTCATCCTCCCCCCCGGAACCAGAACAGGGCCTGAAGCCATACTGCGCTTTTGTGGACAGCTCCCAAAAAAGCGAGGTGTAAAATGGAGCTTCAGGGCACTGCAATTCACAAACCTGCAGAGTTATAAATGATAACTCTCGTCCACAAATATATTGAGGGAAGGCAAAGAAGAGGATTTGAAATCAAGGCAGAATTGCAGGAAACAGATTTCAGGAGGTAGATTCGAATCGCCTTTAAAGCACATGAAAAGCGGCAAAACGTTGACAATGATGCCCTTGGCCAAAAAGGGCGTATGCGATTTTTCCTGAATATATTCAGGAAAAAACGCAAACGCCCTTTTTCGCCAACCAAAGAACCTGGAAAGGCAAATCAGGGCTACAAAAAAGACTCGCTACCCATCGGTCAAAAGGGCCATGCTGAAAAAAGTCTCAAAACCAGAAATGCAGGACAGGCCATGGAGAAATGGGAGCCTTGCTACACTGATGGGCGGGATGTAAATTGCCAACAGCCACTCTGGAGAAGTGTACGGTGTGTCCTGAAACATCTAAAAAACACAGCTTAGAGAGCATAGGGCACTTCCACTCATGGGGGTATAAATTGGGAAAATGAAAAATCAGCAAGACACAAGCACCCCAAAGTTTAGGGCTGCTCTGTTGACAAGGACCTCCACTTCATTCCACCTTCAATATCCCAGGAAAGAGAAAAATGGATAAAGGAGTTGTGGTCCTTATGTACAATGGAATATCACTCAGCCATGAAATCAATGTCATAAGGCTAGTAGCAGCATGATGAGTGGATTTAGGTACGACGATTCTAAGTGAAATAAGTCACACAGAAAAGGACACTTCTCATAAGGTATCACTTATAGAGGGAATGTAAAAACCGTTACACTTGAACTGAATTACAAAACAGAACAGAGTCACACATGCAGAAAACACACTATGGCTGCTTAACGGGAAAGGTGAGGTGGGGTGATACATAAAACAAGGGTTTCAAATGAGCTCAGATACCGTTCCATAAACCCAATATGTAATAGACAAGACCTACTCCTTGCTCAGAGAACTGGACTCAACACGCCCTATTCACCGCACAAGAATATATCTGACTAGTAATAATCTTAAAACCTATGTATTGATATCTCTCTGTTAGTGTGTCAAGTGGGTGTAAAGCGGCATAAACACAGCAGTGAAAAGCAGCTAAACCCCATCATAAAAATAAATTACATTTACAAACCGATGAAACAAAGACAATGAAAGAGAGAGAAATTCTTACACAATGCGTTCAGGGGCTGTGATGCAACCTGGATTGACCATATCTAGACCCACAGCTGGATGAGACATAAGGGTGGACACTCTTGGGGCTGAGAGGTTTCGTGAGGTTGGGTGAGCAAACGCAGACCCTTTAAAGTAATACTGCGTGGTACCCATCGCATGCGTCCAAAATCTCCAGGTTCAAGGGCATCTTCCTACATCGAAAACATGCATGAGAAAACAAAAAGATGGTACACCATGTGATGGGGAAAGGTTTCTAAAACGCACCTCATTTCTCTTCTCCTTGTGCCCGGGTTCGCCATTCCAGCCGCTTTACTAACAATCTCCCTACTTGGAGCATCAGCACCTTTAACCTCCTGTTCTGTACAGGTTGCAATTTGTCCTGAGGATGAACGGGTACATGGGGAACCAGTGAGAGACTAGCTCTTGGTGTTGGGACAGGCACAGGTCAGTCTATTTTCCCATCAGGAAGAAGAATTAACCACAGGCTCATCCTCCCCCCCGGAAGCAGAACAGGGCCTGAAGCCATCCTGCGCTTTTGAGGCCAGCTCCCAAAAATGCGAGTTGTAAAATGGAGCTTCAGGGCACTGCAATTCACAAACCTGCAGAGTTATAAATGATAACTCTCGTCCACAAATATATTGAGGGAAGGCAAAGAAGAGGATTTGAAATCAAGGCAGAATTGCAGGAAACAGATTTCAGGACGTAGATTCGAATCGCCTTTAAAGCACATGAAAAGCGGCAAAACGTTGACAATGATGCCCTTTCCTGAATATATTCAGGAAAAAACGCATACGCCCTTTTTGGCCAACCAAGCAACCTGGAAAGGCAAATCAGGGCTATAAAGAAGACTCGCTACCCATCGGTCAAAAGGGCCATGTGGAAAAACGTGTCAAAATCAGAAATGCAGGAGAGGCCATGGAGAAATGGGAGCCTTGCTACACTGATGGGCGGGGTGTAAATTGCCAACAGCCACTCTGGAGAAGTGTACGGTGTGTCCTGAAACATCTAAAAAACACAGCTTAGAGAGCATAGGGCACTTCCACTCATGGGGGTATAAATTGGGAAAATGAAAAATCAGCAAGACACAAGCACCCCAAAGTTTAGGGCTGCTCTGTTGACAAGGACCTCCACTTCATTCCACCTTCAATATCCCAGGAAAGAGAAAAATGGATAGAGAAGTTGTGGTCCTTATGTACAATGGAATATCACTCAGCCATGAAATCAATGTCATAAGGCTAGTAGCAGCATGATGAGTGGATTTAGGTACGACGATTCTAAGTGAAATAAGTCACACAGAAAAGGACACTTCTCATAAGGTATCACTTATAGAGGGAATGTAAAAAGCGTTACACTTGAACTGAATTACAAAACAGAACAGAGTCACACATGCAGAAAACACACTATGGCTGCTTAACGGGAAAGGTGAGGTGGGGTGATACATAAAACAAGGGTTTCAAATTAGCTCAGATACCGTTCCATAAACCCAATATGTAATAGACAAGACCTACTCCTTGCTCAGAGAACTGGACTCAACACGCCCTATTCACCGCACAAGAATATATCTGACTAGTAATAATCTTAAAACCTATGTATTGATATCTCTCTGTGAGTGTGTCAAGTGGGTGTAAAGCGGCATAAACACAGCAGTGAAAAGCAGCTAAACCCCATTATAAAAATAAATTACTTCGAAAAACCCATGAAACAAAGACAGTGAAAGAGAGAGAAATTCTTACACAATGCGTTCAGGGGCTGTGATGCAACCTGGATTGACCATATCTAGACCCACAGCTGGATGAGACATAAGGGTGGACACTCTTGGGGCTGAGAGGTTTGGTGAGGTTGGGTGAGCAAACGCAGACCCTTTAAAGGAATACTGCGTGGTACCCATCGCATGGGTCCCAAATCTCCAGGTTCAAGGGCATCTTCCTACATCGAAAACATGCATGAGAAAACAAAAAGATGGTACACCATGTGATGGGGAAAGGTTTCTAAAACGCACCTCATTTCTCTTCTCCTTGTGCCCGGGTTCGCCATTCCAGCCGCTTTACTAACAATCTCCCTACTTGGAGCATCAGCACCTTTAACCTCCTGTTCTGTACAGGTTGCAATTTGTCCTGAGGATGAACGGGTACATGGGGAACCAGTGAGAGACTAGCTCTTGGTGTTGGGACAGGCACAGGTCAGTCTATTCTCCCATCAGGAAGAAGAATTAACCACAGGCTCATCCTCCCCCCCGGAAGCAGAACAGGGCCTGAAGCCATCCTGCGCTTTTGAGGCCAGCTCCCAAAAATGCGAGTTGTAAAATGGAGCTTCAGGGCACTGCAATTCACAAACCTGCAGAGTTATAAATGATAACTCTCGTCCACAAATATATTGAGGGAAGGCAAAGAAGAGGATTTGAAATCAAGGCAGAATTGCAGGAAACAGATTTCAGGACGTAGATTCGAATCGCCTTTAAAGCACATGAAAAGCGGCAAAACGTTGACAATGATGCCCTTTCCTGAATATATTCAGGAAAAAACGCATACGCCCTTTTTGGCCAACCAAGCAACCTGGAAAGGCAAATCAGGGCTATAAAGAAGACTCGCTACCCATCGGTCAAAAGGGCCATGTGGAAAAACGTGTCAAAATCAGAAATGCAGGACAGGCCATGGAGAAATGGGAGCCTTGCTACACTGATGGGCGGGGTGTAAATTGCCAACAGCCACTCTGGAGAAGTGTACGGTGTGTCCTGAAACATCTAAAAAACACAGCTTAGAGAGCATAGGGCACTTCCACTCATGGGGGTATAAATTGGGAAAATGAAAAATCAGCAAGACACAAGCACCCCAAAGTTTAGGGCTGCTCTGTTGACAAGGACCTCCACTTCATTCCACCTTCAATATCCCAGGAAAGAGAAAAATGGATAGAGAAGTTGTGGTCCTTATGTACAATGGAATATCACTCAGCCATGAAATCAATGTCATAAGGCTAGTAGCAGCATGATGAGTGGATTTAGGTACGACGATTCTAAGTGAAATAAGTCACACAGAAAAGGACACTTCTCATAAGGTATCACTTATAGAGGGAATGTAAAAAGCGTTACACTTGAACTGAATTACAAAACAGAACAGAGTCACACATGCAGAAAACACACTATGGCTGCTTAACGGGAAAGGTGAGGTGGGGTGATACATAAAACAAGGGTTTCAAATTAGCTCAGATACCGTTCCATAAACCCAATATGTAATAGACAAGACCTACTCCTTGCTCAGAGAACTGGACTCAACACGCCCTATTCACCGCACAAGAATATATCTGACTAGTAATAATCTTAAAACCTATGTATTGATATCTCTCTGTGAGTGTGTCAAGTGGGTGTAAAGCGGCATAAACACAGCAGTGAAAAGCAGCTAAACCCCATTATAAAAATAAATTACTTCGAAAAACCCATGAAACAAAGACAGTGAAAGAGAGAGAAATTCTTACACAATGCGTTCAGGGGCTGTGATGCAACCTGGATTGACCATATCTAGACCCACAGCTGGATGAGACATAAGGGTGGACACTCTTGGGGCTGAGAGGTTTGGTGAGGTTGGGTGAGCAAACGCAGACCCTTTAAAGGAATACTGCGTGGTACCCATCGCATGGGTCCCAAATCTCCAGGTTCAAGGGCATATTCCTACATCGAAAACATGCATGAGAAAACAAAAAGATGGTACACCATGTGATTGGGAAAGGTTTCTAAAACGCACCTCATTTCTCTTCTCCTTGTGCCCGGGTTCGCCATTCCAGCCGCTTTACTAACAACCTCCCTACTTGGAGCATCAGCACCTTTAACCTCCTGTTCTGTACAGGTTGCAATTTGTCCTGAGGTTGAACGGGTAGATGGGGAACCAGTGAGAGACTAGCTCTTGGTGTTGGGACAGGCACAGGTCACTCTATTTTCCCATCAGGAAGAAGAATTAACCATAGGCTCAGCCTGACCCCGGAACCAGAACAGGGCCTGAAGCCATACTGCGCTTTTGCGGCCAGCTCCCAAAAAAGCGAGTTGTAAAATGGAGCTTCAGGGCACTGCAATTCACACACCTACAGAGTTATAAATGAAAACTCGCGTCCACAAATATATTGAGGGAAGGCAAAGAAGGGGATTTGAAATCAAGGCAGAATTGCAGGAATCAGATTTCAGGAGGTACATTCGAATCGCCTTTAAAGCACATGAAAAGCGGCAAAACGTTGACAATGATGCCCTTGGCCAAAAAGGGCGTATGCGTTTTTTCCTGAATATATTCAGGAAAAAACGCATACGCCCTTTTTGGCCAACCAAGCAACCTGGAAAGGCAAATCAGGGCTATAAAGAAGACTCGCTACCCATCGGTCAAAAGGGCCATGTGGAAAAACGTGTCAAAATCAGAAATGCAGGACAGTTCATGGAGAAATGGGAGCCTTGCTACACTGATGGGCGGGGTGTAAATTGCCAACAGCCACTCTGGAGAAGTGTACGGTGTGTCCTGAAACATCTAAAAAACACAGCTTAGAGAGCATAGGGCACTTCCACTCATGGGGGTATAAATTGGGAAAATGAAAAATCAGCAAGACACAAGCACCCCAAAGTTTAGGGCTGCTCTGTTGACAAGGACCTCCACTTCATTCCACCTTCAATATCCCAGGAAAGAGAAAAATGGATAAAGGAGTTGTGGTCCTTATGTACAATGGAATATCACTCAGCCATGAAATCAATGTCATAAGGCTAGTAGCAGCATGATGAGTGGATTTAGGTACGACGATTCTAAGTGAAATAAGTCACACAGAAAAGGACACTTCTCATAAGGTATCACTTAAGGAGGGAATGTAAAAAGCGTTACACTTGAACTGAATTACAAAACAGAACAGAGTCACACATGCAGAAAACACACTATGGCTGCTTAACGGGAAAGGTGAGGTGGGGTGACACATAAAACAAGGGTTTCAAATTAGCTCAGATACCGTTCCATAAACCCAATATGTAATAGACAAGACCTACTCCTTGCTCAGAGAACTGGACTCAACACGCCCTATTCACCGCACAAGAATATATCTGACTAGTAATAATCTTAAAACCTATGTATTGATATCTCTCTGTTAGTGTGTCAAGTGGGTGTAAAGCGGCATAAACACAGCAGTGAAAAGCAGCTAAACCCCATTATAAAAATAAATTACTTCGAAAAACCCATGAAACAAAGACAGTGAAAGAGAGAGAAATTCTTACACAATGCGTTCAGGGGCTGTGATGCAACCTGGATTGACCATATCTAGACCCACAGCTGGATGAGACATAAGGGTGGACACTCTTGGGGCTGAGAGGTTTGGTGAGGTTGGGTGAGCAAACGCAGACCCTTTAAAGTAATACTGCGTGGTACCCATCCCATGGGACCCAAATCTCCAGGTTCAAGGGCATCTTCCTACATCGAAAACATGCATGAGAATCCCAGAAGATGGTACACCGTGTGATGGGGAAAGATTTCTAAAACGCACCTCATTTCTCATCTCCTTGTGCCCGGGTTCGCCATTCCAGCCGCTTCACTAGCAATCTCCCTACTTGGAGCATCAGCACCTTTAACCTCCTGTTCCGTACAGGTTGCAATTTGTCCTGAGGATGAACGGGAAGACGGGGAACCAGTGAGAGAGTAGCTCTTGGTGTTGGGACAGGCACAGGTCACTCTATTTTCCCATCAGGAAGAAGAATTAACCACAGGCTCATCCTCCCCCCCGGAACCAGAACAGGGCCTGAAGCCATACTGCGCTTTTGTGGACAGCTCCCAAAAAAGCGAGGTGTAAAATGGAGCTTCAGGGCACTGCAATTCACAAACCTGCAGAGTTATAAATGATAACTCTCGTCCACAAATATATTGAGGGAAGGCAAAGAAGAGGATTTGAAATCAAGGCAGAATTGCAGGAAACAGATTTCAGGAGGTAGATTCGAATCGCCTTTAAAGCACATGAAAAGCGGCAAAACGTTGACAATGATGCCCTTGGCCAAAAAGGGCGTATGCGATTTTTCCTGAATATATTCAGGAAAAAACGCAAACGCCCTTTTTCGCCAACCAAAGAACCTGGAAAGGCAAATCAGGGCTACAAAAAAGACTCGCTACCCATCGGTCAAAAGGGCCATGCTGAAAAAAGTCTCAAAACCAGAAATGCAGGACAGGCCATGGAGAAATGGGAGCCTTGCTACACTGATGGGCGGGATGTAAATTGCCAACAGCCACTCTGGAGAAGTGTACGGTGTGTCCTGAAACATCTAAAAAACACAGCTTAGAGAGCATAGGGCACTTCCACTCATGGGGGTATAAATTGGGAAAATGAAAAATCAGCAAGACACAAGCACCCCAAAGTTTAGGGCTGCTCTGTTGACAAGGACCTCCACTTCATTCCACCTTCAATATCCCAGGAAAGAGAAAAATGGATAAAGGAGTTGTGGTCCTTATGTACAATGGAATATCACTCAGCCATGAAATCAATGTCATAAGGCTAGTAGCAGCATGATGAGTGGATTTAGGTACGACGATTCTAAGTGAAATAAGTCACACAGAAAAGGACACTTCTCATAAGGTATCACTTATAGAGGGAATGTAAAAACCGTTACACTTGAACTGAATTACAAAACAGAACAGAGTCACACATGCAGAAAACACACTATGGCTGCTTAACGGGAAAGGTGAGGTGGGGTGATACATAAAACAAGGGTTTCAAATTAGCTCAGATACCGTTCCATAAACCCAATATGTAATAGACAAGACCTACTCCTTGCTCAGAGAACTGGACTCAACACGCCCTATTCACCGCACAAGAATATATCTGACTAGTAATAATCTTAAAACCTATGTATTGATATCTCTCTGTTAGTGTGTCAAGTGGGTGTAAAGCGGCATAAACACAGCAGTGAAAAGCAGCTAAACCCCATCATAAAAATAAATTACATTTACAAACCGATGAAACAAAGACACTGAAAGAGAGAGAAATTCTTACACAATGCGTTCAGGGGCTGTGATGCAACCTGGATTGACCATATCTAGACCCACAGCTGGATGAGACATAAGGGTGGACACTCTTGGGGCTGAGAGGTTTCGTGAGGTTGGGTGAGCAAACGCAGACCCTTTAAAGTAATACTGCGTGGTACCCATCGCATGCGTCCAAAATCTCCAGGTTCAAGGGCATCTTCCTACATCGAAAACATGCATGAGAAAACAAAAAGATGGTACACCATGTGATGGGGAAAGGTTTCTAAAACGCACCTCATTTCTCTTCTCCTTGTGCCCGGGTTCGCCATTCCAGCCGCTTTACTAACAATCTCCCTACTTGGAGCATCAGCACCTTTAACCTCCTGTTCTGTACAGGTTGCAATTTGTCCTGAGGATGAACGGGTACATGGGGAACCAGTGAGAGACTAGCTCTTGGTGTTGGGACAGGCACAGGTCAGTCTATTTTCCCATCAGGAAGAAGAATTAACCACAGGCTCATCCTCCCCCCCGGAAGCAGAACAGGGCCTGAAGCCATCCTGCGCTTTTGAGGCCAGCTCCCAAAAATGCGAGTTGTAAAATGGAGCTTCAGGGCACTGCAATTCACAAACCTGCAGAGTTATAAATGATAACTCTCGTCCACAAATATATTGAGGGAAGGCAAAGAAGAGGATTTGAAATCAAGGCAGAATTGCAGGAAACAGATTTCAGGACGTAGATTCGAATCGCCTTTAAAGCACATGAAAAGCGGCAAAACGTTGACAATGATGCCCTTTCCTGAATATATTCAGGAAAAAACGCATACGCCCTTTTTGGCCAACCAAGCAACCTGGAAAGGCAAATCAGGGCTATAAAGAAGACTCGCTACCCATCGGTCAAAAGGGCCATGTGGAAAAACGTGTCAAAATCAGAAATGCAGGACAGTTCATGGAGAAATGGGAGCCTTGCTACACTGATGGGCGGGGTGTAAATTGCCAACAGCCACTCTGGAGAAGTGTACGGTGTGTCCTGAAACATCTAAAAAACACAGCTTAGAGAGCATAGGGCACTTCCACTCATGGGGGTATAAATTGGGAAAATGAAAAATCAGCAAGACACAAGCACCCCAAAGTTTAGGGCTGCTCTGTTGACAAGGACCTCCACTTCATTCCACCTTCAATATCCCAGGAAAGAGAAAAATGGATAAAGGAGTTGTGGTCCTTATGTACAATGGAATATCACTCAGCCATGAAATCAATGTCATAAGGCTAGTAGCAGCATGATGAGTGGATTTAGGTACGACGATTCTAAGTGAAATAAGTCACACAGAAAAGGACACTTCTCATAAGGTATCACTTAAGGAGGGAATGTAAAAAGCGTTACACTTGAACTGAATTACAAAACAGAACAGAGTCACACATGCAGAAAACACACTATGGCTGCTTAACGGGAAAGGTGAGGTGGGGTGACACATAAAACAAGGGTTTCAAATTAGCTCAGATACCGTTCCATAAACCCAATATGTAATAGACAAGACCTACTCCTTGCTCAGAGAACTGGACTCAACACGCCCTATTCACCGCACAAGAATATATCTGACTAGTAATAATCTTAAAACCTATGTATTGATATCTCTCTGTTAGTGTGTCAAGTGGGTGTAAAGCGGCATAAACACAGCAGTGAAAAGCAGCTAAACCCCATTATAAAAATAAATTACTTCGAAAAACCCATGAAACAAAGACAGTGAAAGAGAGAGAAATTCTTACACAATGCGTTCAGGGGCTGTGATGCAACCTGGATTGACCATATCTAGACCCACAGCTGGATGAGACATAAGGGTGGACACTCTTGGGGCTGAGAGGTTTGGTGAGGTTGGGTGAGCAAACGCAGACCCTTTAAAGTAATACTGCGTGGTACCCATCCCATGGGACCCAAATCTCCAGGTTCAAGGGCATCTTTCTACATCGAAAACATGCATGAGAATCCCAGAAGATGGTACACCGTGTGATGGGGAAAGATTTCTAAAACGCACCTCATTTCTCATCTCCTTGTGCCCGGGTTCGCCATTCCAGCCGCTTCACTAGCAATCTCCCTACTTGGAGCATCAGCACCTTTAACCTCCTGTTCCGTACAGGTTGCAATTTGTCCTGAGGATGAACGGGAAGACGGGGAACCAGTGAGAGAGTAGCTCTTGGTGTTGGGACAGGCACAGGTCACTCTATTTTCCCATCAGGAAGAAGAATTAACCACAGGCTCATCCTCCCCCCCGGAACCAGAACAGGGCCTGAAGCCATACTGCGCTTTTGTGGACAGCTCCCAAAAAAGCGAGGTGTAAAATGGAGCTTCAGGGCACTGCAATTCACAAACCTGCAGAGTTATAAATGATAACTCTCGTCCACAAATATATTGAGGGAAGGCAAAGAAGAGGATTTGAAATCAAGGCAGAATTGCAGGAAACAGATTTCAGGAGGTAGATTCGAATCGCCTTTAAAGCACATGAAAAGCGGCAAAACGTTGACAATGATGCCCTTGGCCAAAAAGGGCGTATGCGATTTTTCCTGAATATATTCAGGAAAAAACGCAAACGCCCTTTTTCGCCAACCAAAGAACCTGGAAAGGCAAATCAGGGCTACAAAAAAGACTCGCTACCCATCGGTCAAAAGGGCCATGCTGAAAAAAGTCTCAAAACCAGAAATGCAGGACAGGCCATGGAGAAATGGGAGCCTTGCTACACTGATGGGCGGGATGTAAATTGCCAACAGCCACTCTGGAGAAGTGTACGGTGTGTCCTGAAACATCTAAAAAACACAGCTTAGAGAGCATAGGGCACTTCCACTCATGGGGGTATAAATTGGGAAAATGAAAAATCAGCAAGACACAAGCACCCCAAAGTTTAGGGCTGCTCTGTTGACAAGGACCTCCACTTCATTCCACCTTCAATATCCCAGGAAAGAGAAAAATGGATAAAGGAGTTGTGGTCCTTATGTACAATGGAATATCACTCAGCCATGAAATCAATGTCATAAGGCTAGTAGCAGCATGATGAGTGGATTTAGGTACGACGATTCTAAGTGAAATAAGTCACACAGAAAAGGACACTTCTCATAAGGTATCACTTATAGAGGGAATGTAAAAACCGTTACACTTGAACTGAATTACAAAACAGAACAGAGTCACACATGCAGAAAACACACTATGGCTGCTTAACGGGAAAGGTGAGGTGGGGTGATACATAAAACAAGGGTTTCAAATTAGCTCAGATACCGTTCCATAAACCCAATATGTAATAGACAAGACCTACTCCTTGCTCAGAGAACTGGACTCAACACACCCTATTCACCGCACAAGAATATATCTGACTAGTAATAATCTTAAAACCTATGTATTGATATCTCTCTGTTAGTGTGTCAAGTGGGTGTAAAGCGGCATAAACACAGCAGTGAAAAGCAGCTAAACCCCATCATAAAAATAAATTACATTTACAAACCGATGAAACAAAGACAATGAAATTGAGAGAAATTCTTACACAATGCGTTCAGGGGCTGTGATGCAACCTGGATTGACCATATCTAGACCCACAGCTGGATGAGACATAAGGGTGGACACTCTTGGGGCTGAGAGGTTTCGTGAGGTTGGGTGAGCAAACGCAGACCCTTTAAAGTAATACTGCGTGGTACCCATCGCATGCGTCCAAAATCTCCAGGTTCAAGGGCATCTTCCTACATCGAAAACATGCATGAGAAAACAAAAAGATGGTACACCATGTGATGGGGAAAGGTTTCTAAAACGCACCTCATTTCTCTTCTCCTTGTGCCCGGGTTCGCCATTCCAGCCGCTTTACTAACAATCTCCCTACTTGGAGCATCAGCACCTTTAACCTCCTGTTCTGTACAGGTTGCAATTTGTCCTGAGGATGAACGGGTACATGGGGAACCAGTGAGAGACTAGCTCTTGGTGTTGGGACAGGCACAGGTCAGTCTATTTTCCCATCAGGAAGAAGAATTAACCACAGGCTCATCCTCCCCCCCGGAAGCAGAACAGGGCCTGAAGCCATCCTGCGCTTTTGAGGCCAGCTCCCAAAAATGCGAGTTGTAAAATGGAGCTTCAGGGCACTGCAATTCACAAACCTGCAGAGTTATAAATGATAACTCTCGTCCACAAATATATTGAGGGAAGGCAAAGAAGAGGATTTGAAATCAAGGCAGAATTGCAGGAAACAGATTTCAGGACGTAGATTCGAATCGCCTTTAAAGCACATGAAAAGCGGCAAAACGTTGACAATGATGCCCTTTCCTGAATATATTCAGGAAAAAACGCATACGCCCTTTTTGGCCAACCAAGCAACCTGGAAAGGCAAATCAGGGCTATAAAGAAGACTCGCTACCCATCGGTCAAAAGGGCCATGTGGAAAAACGTGTCAAAATCAGAAATGCAGGAGAGGCCATGGAGAAATGGGAGCCTTGCTACACTGATGGGCGGGGTGTAAATTGCCAACAGCCACTCTGGAGAAGTGTACGGTGTGTCCTGAAACATCTAAAAAACACAGCTTAGAGAGCATAGGGCACTTCCACTCATGGGGGTATAAATTGGGAAAATGAAAAATCAGCAAGACACAAGCACCCCAAAGTTTAGGGCTGCTCTGTTGACAAGGACCTCCACTTCATTCCACCTTCAATATCCCAGGAAAGAGAAAAATGGATAGAGAAGTTGTGGTCCTTATGTACAATGGAATATCACTCAGCCATGAAATCAATGTCATAAGGCTAGTAGCAGCATGATGAGTGGATTTAGGTACGACGATTCTAAGTGAAATAAGTCACACAGAAAAGGACACTTCTCATAAGGTATCACTTATAGAGGGAATGTAAAAAGCGTTACACTTGAACTGAATTACAAAACAGAACAGAGTCACACATGCAGAAAACACACTATGGCTGCTTAACGGGAAAGGTGAGGTGGGGTGATACATAAAACAAGGGTTTCAAATTAGCTCAGATACCGTTCCATAAACCCAATATGTAATAGACAAGACCTACTCCTTGCTCAGAGAACTGGACTCAACACGCCCTATTCACCGCACAAGAATATATCTGACTAGTAATAATCTTAAAACCTATGTATTGATATCTCTCTGTGAGTGTGTCAAGTGGGTGTAAAGCGGCATAAACACAGCAGTGAAAAGCAGCTAAACCCCATTATAAAAATAAATTACTTCGAAAAACCCATGAAACAAAGACAGTGAAAGAGAGAGAAATTCTTACACAATGCGTTCAGGGGCTGTGATGCAACCTGGATTGACCATATCTAGACCCACAGCTGGATGAGACATAAGGGTGGACACTCTTGGGGCTGAGAGGTTTGGTGAGGTTGGGTGAGCAAACGCAGACCCTTTAAAGGAATACTGCGTGGTACCCATCGCATGGGTCCCAAATCTCCAGGTTCAAGGGCATCTTCCTACATCGAAAACATGCATGAGAAAACAAAAAGATGGTACACCATGTGATGGGGAAAGGTTTCTAAAACGCACCTCATTTCTCTTCTCCTTGTGCCCGGGTTCGCCATTCCAGCCGCTTTACTAACAATCTCCCTACTTGGAGCATCAGCACCTTTAACCTCCTGTTCTGTACAGGTTGCAATTTGTCCTGAGGATGAACGGGTACATGGGGAACCAGTGAGAGACTAGCTCTTGGTGTTGGGACAGGCACAGGTCAGTCTATTCTCCCATCAGGAAGAAGAATTAACCACAGGCTCATCCTCCCCCCCGGAAGCAGAACAGGGCCTGAAGCCATCCTGCGCTTTTGAGGCCAGCTCCCAAAAATGCGAGTTGTAAAATGGAGCTTCAGGGCACTGCAATTCACAAACCTGCAGAGTTATAAATGATAACTCTCGTCCACAAATATATTGAGGGAAGGCAAAGAAGAGGATTTGAAATCAAGGCAGAATTGCAGGAAACAGATTTCAGGACGTAGATTCGAATCGCCTTTAAAGCACATGAAAAGCGGCAAAACGTTGACAATGATGCCCTTTCCTGAATATATTCAGGAAAAAACGCATACGCCCTTTTTGGCCAACCAAGCAACCTGGAAAGGCAAATCAGGGCTATAAAGAAGACTCGCTACCCATCGGTCAAAAGGGCCATGTGGAAAAACGTGTCAAAATCAGAAATGCAGGAGAGGCCATGGAGAAATGGGAGCCTTGCTACACTGATGGGCGGGGTGTAAATTGCCAACAGCCACTCTGGAGAAGTGTACGGTGTGTCCTGAAACATCTAAAAAACACAGCTTAGAGAGCATAGGGCACTTCCACTCATGGGGGTATAAATTGGGAAAATGAAAAATCAGCAAGACACAAGCACCCCAAAGTTTAGGGCTGCTCTGTTGACAAGGACCTCCACTTCATTCCACCTTCAATATCCCAGGAAAGAGAAAAATGGATAGAGAAGTTGTGGTCCTTATGTACAATGGAATATCACTCAGCCATGAAATCAATGTCATAAGGCTAGTAGCAGCATGATGAGTGGATTTAGGTACGACGATTCTAAGTGAAATAAGTCACACAGAAAAGGACACTTCTCATAAGGTATCACTTATAGAGGGAATGTAAAAAGCGTTACACTTGAACTGAATTACAAAACAGAACAGAGTCACACATGCAGAAAACACACTATGGCTGCTTAACGGGAAAGGTGAGGTGGGGTGATACATAAAACAAGGGTTTCAAATTAGCTCAGATACCGTTCCATAAACCCAATATGTAATAGACAAGACCTACTCCTTGCTCAGAGAACTGGACTCAACACGCCCTATTCACCGCACAAGAATATATCTGACTAGTAATAATCTTAAAACCTATGTATTGATATCTCTCTGTGAGTGTGTCAAGTGGGTGTAAAGCGGCATAAACACAGCAGTGAAAAGCAGCTAAACCCCATTATAAAAATAAATTACTTCGAAAAACCCATGAAACAAAGACAGTGAAAGAGAGAGAAATTCTTACACAATGCGTTCAGGGGCTGTGATGCAACCTGGATTGACCATATCTAGACCCACAGCTGGATGAGACATAAGGGTGGACACTCTTGGGGCTGAGAGGTTTGGTGAGGTTGGGTGAGCAAACGCAGACCCTTTAAAGGAATACTGCGTGGTACCCATCGCATGGGTCCCAAATCTCCAGGTTCAAGGGCATATTCCTACATCGAAAACATGCATGAGAAAACAAAAAGATGGTACACCATGTGATTGGGAAAGGTTTCTAAAACGCACCTCATTTCTCTTCTCCTTGTGCCCGGGTTCGCCATTCCAGCCGCTTTACTAACAACCTCCCTACTTGGAGCATCAGCACCTTTAACCTCCTGTTCTGTACAGGTTGCAATTTGTCCTGAGGTTGAACGGGTAGATGGGGAACCAGTGAGAGACTAGCTCTTGGTGTTGGGACAGGCACAGGTCACTCTATTTTCCCATCAGGAAGAAGAATTAACCATAGGCTCAGCCTGACCCCGGAACCAGAACAGGGCCTGAAGCCATACTGCGCTTTTGCGGCCAGCTCCCAAAAAAGCGAGTTGTAAAATGGAGCTTCAGGGCACTGCAATTCACACACCTACAGAGTTATAAATGAAAACTCGCGTCCACAAATATATTGAGGGAAGGCAAAGAAGGGGATTTGAAATCAAGGCAGAATTGCAGGAATCAGATTTCAGGAGGTACATTCGAATCGCCTTTAAAGCACATGAAAAGCGGCAAAACGTTGACAATGATGCCCTTGGCCAAAAAGGGCGTATGCGTTTTTTCCTGAATATATTCAGGAAAAAACGCATACGCCCTTTTTGGCCAACCAAGCAACCTGGAAAGGCAAATCAGGGCTATAAAGAAGACTCGCTACCCATCGGTCAAAAGGGCCATGTGGAAAAACGTGTCAAAATCAGAAATGCAGGACAGTTCATGGAGAAATGGGAGCCTTGCTACACTGATGGGCGGGGTGTAAATTGCCAACAGCCACTCTGGAGAAGTGTACGGTGTGTCCTGAAACATCTAAAAAACACAGCTTAGAGAGCATAGGGCACTTCCACTCATGGGGGTATAAATTGGGAAAATGAAAAATCAGCAAGACACAAGCACCCCAAAGTTTAGGGCTGCTCTGTTGACAAGGACCTCCACTTCATTCCACCTTCAATATCCCAGGAAAGAGAAAAATGGATAAAGGAGTTGTGGTCCTTATGTACAATGGAATATCACTCAGCCATGAAATCAATGTCATAAGGCTAGTAGCAGCATGATGAGTGGATTTAGGTACGACGATTCTAAGTGAAATAAGTCACACAGAAAAGGACACTTCTCATAAGGTATCACTTAAGGAGGGAATGTAAAAAGCGTTACACTTGAACTGAATTACAAAACAGAACAGAGTCACACATGCAGAAAACACACTATGGCTGCTTAACGGGAAAGGTGAGGTGGGGTGACACATAAAACAAGGGTTTCAAATTAGCTCAGATACCGTTCCATAAACCCAATATGTAATAGACAAGACCTACTCCTTGCTCAGAGAACTGGACTCAACACGCCCTATTCACCGCACAAGAATATATCTGACTAGTAATAATCTTAAAACCTATGTATTGATATCTCTCTGTGAGTGTGTCAAGTGGGTGTAAAGCGGCATAAACACAGCAGTGAAAAGCAGCTAAACCCCATTATAAAAATAAATTACTTCGAAAAACCCATGAAACAAAGACAGTGAAAGAGAGAGAAATTCTTACACAATGCGTTCAGGGGCTGTGATGCAACCTGGATTGACCATATCTAGACCCACAGCTGGATGAGACATAAGGGTGGACACTCTTGGGGCTGAGAGGTTTGGTGAGGTTGGGTGAGCAAACGCAGACCCTTTAAAGGAATACTGCGTGGTACCCATCGCATGGGTCCCAAATCTCCAGGTTCAAGGGCATATTCCTACATCGAAAACATGCATGAGAAAACAAAAAGATGGTACACCATGTGATTGGGAAAGGTTTCTAAAACGCACCTCATTTCTCTTCTCCTTGTGCCCGGGTTCGCCATTCCAGCCGCTTTACTAACAACCTCCCTACTTGGAGCATCAGCACCTTTAACCTCCTGTTCTGTACAGGTTGCAATTTGTCCTGAGGTTGAACGGGTAGATGGGGAACCAGTGAGAGACTAGCTCTTGGTGTTGGGACAGGCACAGGTCACTCTATTTTCCCATCAGGAAGAAGAATTAACCATAGGCTCAGCCTGACCCCGGAACCAGAACAGGGCCTGAAGCCATACTGCGCTTTTGCGGCCAGCTCCCAAAAAAGCGAGTTGTAAAATGGAGCTTCAGGGCACTGCAATTCACACACCTACAGAGTTATAAATGAAAACTCGCGTCCACAAATATATTGAGGGAAGGCAAAGAAGGGGATTTGAAATCAAGGCAGAATTGCAGGAATCAGATTTCAGGAGGTACATTCGAATCGCCTTTAAAGCACATGAAAAGCGGCAAAACGTTGACAATGATGCCCTTGGCCAAAAAGGGCGTATGCGTTTTTTCCTGAATATATTCAGGAAAAAACGCATACGCCCTTTTTGGCCAACCAAGCAACCTGGAAAGGCAAATCAGGGCTATAAAGAAGACTCGCTACCCATCGGTCAAAAGGGCCATGTGGAAAAACGTGTCAAAATCAGAAATGCAGGACAGTTCATGGAGAAATGGGAGCCTTGCTACACTGATGGGCGGGGTGTAAATTGCCAACAGCCACTCTGGAGAAGTGTACGGTGTGTCCTGAAACATCTAAAAAACACAGCTTAGAGAGCATAGGGCACTTCCACTCATGGGGGTATAAATTGGGAAAATGAAAAATCAGCAAGACACAAGCACCCCAAAGTTTAGGGCTGCTCTGTTGACAAGGACCTCCACTTCATTCCACCTTCAATATCCCAGGAAAGAGAAAAATGGATAAAGGAGTTGTGGTCCTTATGTACAATGGAATATCACTCAGCCATGAAATCAATGTCATAAGGCTAGTAGCAGCATGATGAGTGGATTTAGGTACGACGATTCTAAGTGAAATAAGTCACACAGAAAAGGACACTTCTCATAAGGTATCACTTAAGGAGGGAATGTAAAAAGCGTTACACTTGAACTGAATTACAAAACAGAACAGAGTCACACATGCAGAAAACACACTATGGCTGCTTAACGGGAAAGGTGAGGTGGGGTGACACATAAAACAAGGGTTTCAAATTAGCTCAGATACCGTTCCATAAACCCAATATGTAATAGACAAGACCTACTCCTTGCTCAGAGAACTGGACTCAACACGCCCTATTCACCGCACAAGAATATATCTGACTAGTAATAATCTTAAAACCTATGTATTGATATCTCTCTGTTAGTGTGTCAAGTGGGTGTAAAGCGGCATAAACACAGCAGTGAAAAGCAGCTAAACCCCATTATAAAAATAAATTACGGGCTTCCCTGGTGGTGCAGTGGTTGAGAGTCTGCCTGCCAATGCAGGGGACACGGGTTCGAGCCCTGGTCCGGGAAGATCCCACATGCCACGGAGCAACTATGCCCGTGAGCCACAACCACTGAGCCTGCGCGTCTGGAGCCCGTGCTCCGCAACAAGAGAGGCCACGATAGTGAGAGGCCCGCGCACCGCGATGAAGAGTGGCCCCCGCCTGCTGCAACTAGAGAAAGCCCTCGCACAGAAACTAAGACCCAACACAGCCAAAAATAAATAAATAAATAAATAAAAATTAAAAAAAAAAAAAAAAAAAAAAAAAAAAAATTAGGTGGTAGCAAGTATAAAAAAAAAAAAAAAAAAAAAAAAAAAAAATAAATTACTTCGAAAAACCCATGAAACAAAGACAGTGAAAGAGAGAGAAATTCTTACACAATGCGTTCAGGGGCTGTGATGCAACCTGGATTGACCATATCTAGACCCACAGCTGGATGAGACATAAGGGTGGACACTCTTGGGGCTGAGAGGTTTGGTGAGGTTGGGTGAGCAAACGCAGACCCTTTAAAGTAATACTGCGTGGTACCCATCCCATGGGACCCAAATCTCCAGGTTCAAGGGCATCTTCCTACATCGAAAACATGCATGAGAATCCCAGAAGATGGTACACCGTGTGATGGGGAAAGATTTCTAAAACGCACCTCATTTCTCATCTCCTTGTGCCCGGGTTCGCCATTCCAGCCGCTTCACTAGCAATCTCCCTACTTGGAGCATCAGCACCTTTAACCTCCTGTTCCGTACAGGTTGCAATTTGTCCTGAGGATGAACGGGAAGACGGGGAACCAGTGAGAGAGTAGCTCTTGGTGTTGGGACAGGCACAGGTCACTCTATTTTCCCATCAGGAAGAAGAATTAACCACAGGCTCATCCTCCCCCCCGGAACCAGAACAGGGCCTGAAGCCATACTGCGCTTTTGTGGACAGCTCCCAAAAAAGCGAGGTGTAAAATGGAGCTTCAGGGCACTGCAATTCACAAACCTGCAGAGTTATAAATGATAACTCTCGTCCACAAATATATTGAGGGAAGGCAAAGAAGAGGATTTGAAATCAAGGCAGAATTGCAGGAAACAGATTTCAGGAGGTAGATTCGAATCGCCTTTAAAGCACATGAAAAGCGGCAAAACGTTGACAATGATGCCCTTGGCCAAAAAGGGCGTATGCGATTTTTCCTGAATATATTCAGGAAAAAACGCAAACGCCCTTTTTCGCCAACCAAAGAACCTGGAAAGGCAAATCAGGGCTACAAAAAAGACTCGCTACCCATCGGTCAAAAGGGCCATGCTGAAAAAAGTCTCAAAACCAGAAATGCAGGACAGGCCATGGAGAAATGGGAGCCTTGCTACACTGATGGGCGGGATGTAAATTGCCAACAGCCACTCTGGAGAAGTGTACGGTGTGTCCTGAAACATCTAAAAAACACAGCTTAGAGAGCATAGGGCACTTCCACTCATGGGGGTATAAATTGGGAAAATGAAAAATCAGCAAGACACAAGCACCCCAAAGTTTAGGGCTGCTCTGTTGACAAGGACCTCCACTTCATTCCACCTTCAATATCCCAGGAAAGAGAAAAATGGATAAAGGAGTTGTGGTCCTTATGTACAATGGAATATCACTCAGCCATGAAATCAATGTCATAAGGCTAGTAGCAGCATGATGAGTGGATTTAGGTACGACGATTCTAAGTGAAATAAGTCACACAGAAAAGGACACTTCTCATAAGGTATCACTTATAGAGGGAATGTAAAAACCGTTACACTTGAACTGAATTACAAAACAGAACAGAGTCACACATGCAGAAAACACACTATGGCTGCTTAACGGGAAAGGTGAGGTGGGGTGATACATAAAACAAGGGTTTCAAATTAGCTCAGATACCGTTCCATAAACCCAATATGTAATAGACAAGACCTACTCCTTGCTCAGAGAACTGGACTCAACACGCCCTATTCACCGCACAAGAATATATCTGACTAGTAATAATCTTAAAACCTATGTATTGATATCTCTCTGTTAGTGTGTCAAGTGGGTGTAAAGCGGCATAAACACAGCAGTGAAAAGCAGCTAAACCCCATCATAAAAATAAATTACATTTACAAACCGATGAAACAAAGACACTGAAAGAGAGAGAAATTCTTACACAATGCGTTCAGGGGCTGTGATGCAACCTGGATTGACCATATCTAGACCCACAGCTGGATGAGACATAAGGGTGGACACTCTTGGGGCTGAGAGGTTTCGTGAGGTTGGGTGAGCAAACGCAGACCCTTTAAAGTAATACTGCGTGGTACCCATCGCATGCGTCCAAAATCTCCAGGTTCAAGGGCATCTTCCTACATCGAAAACATGCATGAGAAAACAAAAAGATGGTACACCATGTGATGGGGAAAGGTTTCTAAAACGCACCTCATTTCTCTTCTCCTTGTGCCCGGGTTCGCCATTCCAGCCGCTTTACTAACAATCTCCCTACTTGGAGCATCAGCACCTTTAACCTCCTGTTCTGTACAGGTTGCAATTTGTCCTGAGGATGAACGGGTACATGGGGAACCAGTGAGAGACTAGCTCTTGGTGTTGGGACAGGCACAGGTCAGTCTATTTTCCCATCAGGAAGAAGAATTAACCACAGGCTCATCCTCCCCCCCGGAAGCAGAACAGGGCCTGAAGCCATCCTGCGCTTTTGAGGCCAGCTCCCAAAAATGCGAGTTGTAAAATGGAGCTTCAGGGCACTGCAATTCACAAACCTGCAGAGTTATAAATGATAACTCTCGTCCACAAATATATTGAGGGAAGGCAAAGAAGAGGATTTGAAATCAAGGCAGAATTGCAGGAAACAGATTTCAGGACGTAGATTCGAATCGCCTTTAAAGCACATGAAAAGCGGCAAAACGTTGACAATGATGCCCTTTCCTGAATATATTCAGGAAAAAACGCATACGCCCTTTTTGGCCAACCAAGCAACCTGGAAAGGCAAATCAGGGCTATAAAGAAGACTCGCTACCCATCGGTCAAAAGGGCCATGTGGAAAAACGTGTCAAAATCAGAAATGCAGGACAGTTCATGGAGAAATGGGAGCCTTGCTACACTGATGGGCGGGGTGTAAATTGCCAACAGCCACTCTGGAGAAGTGTACGGTGTGTCCTGAAACATCTAAAAAACACAGCTTAGAGAGCATAGGGCACTTCCACTCATGGGGGTATAAATTGGGAAAATGAAAAATCAGCAAGACACAAGCACCCCAAAGTTTAGGGCTGCTCTGTTGACAAGGACCTCCACTTCATTCCACCTTCAATATCCCAGGAAAGAGAAAAATGGATAAAGGAGTTGTGGTCCTTATGTACAATGGAATATCACTCAGCCATGAAATCAATGTCATAAGGCTAGTAGCAGCATGATGAGTGGATTTAGGTACGACGATTCTAAGTGAAATAAGTCACACAGAAAAGGACACTTCTCATAAGGTATCACTTAAGGAGGGAATGTAAAAAGCGTTACACTTGAACTGAATTACAAAACAGAACAGAGTCACACATGCAGAAAACACACTATGGCTGCTTAACGGGAAAGGTGAGGTGGGGTGACACATAAAACAAGGGTTTCAAATTAGCTCAGATACCGTTCCATAAACCCAATATGTAATAGACAAGACCTACTCCTTGCTCAGAGAACTGGACTCAACACGCCCTATTCACCGCACAAGAATATATCTGACTAGTAATAATCTTAAAACCTATGTATTGATATCTCTCTGTTAGTGTGTCAAGTGGGTGTAAAGCGGCATAAACACAGCAGTGAAAAGCAGCTAAACCCCATTATAAAAATAAATTACTTCGAAAAACCCATGAAACAAAGACAGTGAAAGAGAGAGAAATTCTTACACAATGCGTTCAGGGGCTGTGATGCAACCTGGATTGACCATATCTAGACCCACAGCTGGATGAGACATAAGGGTGGACACTCTTGGGGCTGAGAGGTTTGGTGAGGTTGGGTGAGCAAACGCAGACCCTTTAAAGTAATACTGCGTGGTACCCATCCCATGGGACCCAAATCTCCAGGTTCAAGGGCATCTTCCTACATCGAAAACATGCATGAGAATCCCAGAAGATGGTACACCGTGTGATGGGGAAAGATTTCTAAAACGCACCTCATTTCTCATCTCCTTGTGCCCGGGTTCGCCATTCCAGCCGCTTCACTAGCAATCTCCCTACTTGGAGCATCAGCACCTTTAACCTCCTGTTCCGTACAGGTTGCAATTTGTCCTGAGGATGAACGGGAAGACGGGGAACCAGTGAGAGAGTAGCTCTTGGTGTTGGGACAGGCACAGGTCACTCTATTTTCCCATCAGGAAGAAGAATTAACCACAGGCTCATCCTCCCCCCCGGAACCAGAACAGGGCCTGAAGCCATACTGCGCTTTTGTGGACAGCTCCCAAAAAAGCGAGGTGTAAAATGGAGCTTCAGGGCACTGCAATTCACAAACCTGCAGAGTTATAAATGATAACTCTCGTCCACAAATATATTGAGGGAAGGCAAAGAAGAGGATTTGAAATCAAGGCAGAATTGCAGGAAACAGATTTCAGGAGGTAGATTCGAATCGCCTTTAAAGCACATGAAAAGCGGCAAAACGTTGACAATGATGCCCTTGGCCAAAAAGGGCGTATGCGATTTTTCCTGAATATATTCAGGAAAAAACGCAAACGCCCTTTTTCGCCAACCAAAGAACCTGGAAAGGCAAATCAGGGCTACAAAAAAGACTCGCTACCCATCGGTCAAAAGGGCCATGCTGAAAAAAGTCTCAAAACCAGAAATGCAGGACAGGCCATGGAGAAATGGGAGCCTTGCTACACTGATGGGCGGGATGTAAATTGCCAACAGCCACTCTGGAGAAGTGTACGGTGTGTCCTGAAACATCTAAAAAACACAGCTTAGAGAGCATAGGGCACTTCCACTCATGGGGGTATAAATTGGGAAAATGAAAAATCAGCAAGACACAAGCACCCCAAAGTTTAGGGCTGCTCTGTTGACAAGGACCTCCACTTCATTCCACCTTCAATATCCCAGGAAAGAGAAAAATGGATAAAGGAGTTGTGGTCCTTATGTACAATGGAATATCACTCAGCCATGAAATCAATGTCATAAGGCTAGTAGCAGCATGATGAGTGGATTTAGGTACGACGATTCTAAGTGAAATAAGTCACACAGAAAAGGACACTTCTCATAAGGTATCACTTATAGAGGGAATGTAAAAACCGTTACACTTGAACTGAATTACAAAACAGAACAGAGTCACACATGCAGAAAACACACTATGGCTGCTTAACGGGAAAGGTGAGGTGGGGTGATACATAAAACAAGGGTTTCAAATTAGCTCAGATACCGTTCCATAAACCCAATATGTAATAGACAAGACCTACTCCTTGCTCAGAGAACTGGACTCAACACACCCTATTCACCGCACAAGAATATATCTGACTAGTAATAATCTTAAAACCTATGTATTGATATCTCTCTGTTAGTGTGTCAAGTGGGTGTAAAGCGGCATAAACACAGCAGTGAAAAGCAGCTAAACCCCATCATAAAAATAAATTACATTTACAAACCGATGAAACAAAGACAATGAAAGAGAGAGAAATTCTTACACAATGCGTTCAGGGGCTGTGATGCAACCTGGATTGACCATATCTAGACCCACAGCTGGATGAGACATAAGGGTGGACACTCTTGGGGCTGAGAGGTTTCGTGAGGTTGGGTGAGCAAACGCAGACCCTTTAAAGTAATACTGCGTGGTACCCATCGCATGCGTCCAAAATCTCCAGGTTCAAGGGCATCTTCCTACATCGAAAACATGCATGAGAAAACAAAAAGATGGTACACCATGTGATGGGGAAAGGTTTCTAAAACGCACCTCATTTCTCTTCTCCTTGTGCCCGGGTTCGCCATTCCAGCCGCTTTACTAACAATCTCCCTACTTGGAGCATCAGCACCTTTAACCTCCTGTTCTGTACAGGTTGCAATTTGTCCTGAGGATGAACGGGTACATGGGGAACCAGTGAGAGACTAGCTCTTGGTGTTGGGACAGGCACAGGTCAGTCTATTTTCCCATCAGGAAGAAGAATTAACCACAGGCTCATCCTCCCCCCCGGAAGCAGAACAGGGCCTGAAGCCATCCTGCGCTTTTGAGGCCAGCTCCCAAAAATGCGAGTTGTAAAATGGAGCTTCAGGGCACTGCAATTCACAAACCTGCAGAGTTATAAATGATAACTCTCGTCCACAAATATATTGAGGGAAGGCAAAGAAGAGGATTTGAAATCAAGGCAGAATTGCAGGAAACAGATTTCAGGACGTAGATTCGAATCGCCTTTAAAGCACATGAAAAGCGGCAAAACGTTGACAATGATGCCCTTTCCTGAATATATTCAGGAAAAAACGCATACGCCCTTTTTGGCCAACCAAGCAACCTGGAAAGGCAAATCAGGGCTATAAAGAAGACTCGCTACCCATCGGTCAAAAGGGCCATGTGGAAAAACGTGTCAAAATCAGAAATGCAGGAGAGGCCATGGAGAAATGGGAGCCTTGCTACACTGATGGGCGGGGTGTAAATTGCCAACAGCCACTCTGGAGAAGTGTACGGTGTGTCCTGAAACATCTAAAAAACACAGCTTAGAGAGCATAGGGCACTTCCACTCATGGGGGTATAAATTGGGAAAATGAAAAATCAGCAAGACACAAGCACCCCAAAGTTTAGGGCTGCTCTGTTGACAAGGACCTCCACTTCATTCCACCTTCAATATCCCAGGAAAGAGAAAAATGGATAGAGAAGTTGTGGTCCTTATGTACAATGGAATATCACTCAGCCATGAAATCAATGTCATAAGGCTAGTAGCAGCATGATGAGTGGATTTAGGTACGACGATTCTAAGTGAAATAAGTCACACAGAAAAGGACACTTCTCATAAGGTATCACTTATAGAGGGAATGTAAAAAGCGTTACACTTGAACTGAATTACAAAACAGAACAGAGTCACACATGCAGAAAACACACTATGGCTGCTTAACGGGAAAGGTGAGGTGGGGTGATACATAAAACAAGGGTTTCAAATTAGCTCAGATACCGTTCCATAAACCCAATATGTAATAGACAAGACCTACTCCTTGCTCAGAGAACTGGACTCAACACGCCCTATTCACCGCACAAGAATATATCTGACTAGTAATAATCTTAAAACCTATGTATTGATATCTCTCTGTGAGTGTGTCAAGTGGGTGTAAAGCGGCATAAACACAGCAGTGAAAAGCAGCTAAACCCCATTATAAAAATAAATTACTTCGAAAAACCCATGAAACAAAGACAGTGAAAGAGAGAGAAATTCTTACACAATGCGTTCAGGGGCTGTGATGCAACCTGGATTGACCATATCTAGACCCACAGCTGGATGAGACATAAGGGTGGACACTCTTGGGGCTGAGAGGTTTGGTGAGGTTGGGTGAGCAAACGCAGACCCTTTAAAGGAATACTGCGTGGTACCCATCGCATGGGTCCCAAATCTCCAGGTTCAAGGGCATCTTCCTACATCGAAAACATGCATGAGAAAACAAAAAGATGGTACACCATGTGATGGGGAAAGGTTTCTAAAACGCACCTCATTTCTCTTCTCCTTGTGCCCGGGTTCGCCATTCCAGCCGCTTTACTAACAATCTCCCTACTTGGAGCATCAGCACCTTTAACCTCCTGTTCTGTACAGGTTGCAATTTGTCCTGAGGATGAACGGGTACATGGGGAACCAGTGAGAGACTAGCTCTTGGTGTTGGGACAGGCACAGGTCAGTCTATTCTCCCATCAGGAAGAAGAATTAACCACAGGCTCATCCTCCCCCCCGGAAGCAGAACAGGGCCTGAAGCCATCCTGCGCTTTTGAGGCCAGCTCCCAAAAATGCGAGTTGTAAAATGGAGCTTCAGGGCACTGCAATTCACAAACCTGCAGAGTTATAAATGATAACTCTCGTCCACAAATATATTGAGGGAAGGCAAAGAAGAGGATTTGAAATCAAGGCAGAATTGCAGGAAACAGATTTCAGGACGTAGATTCGAATCGCCTTTAAAGCACATGAAAAGCGGCAAAACGTTGACAATGATGCCCTTTCCTGAATATATTCAGGAAAAAACGCATACGCCCTTTTTGGCCAACCAAGCAACCTGGAAAGGCAAATCAGGGCTATAAAGAAGACTCGCTACCCATCGGTCAAAAGGGCCATGTGGAAAAACGTGTCAAAATCAGAAATGCAGGACAGGCCATGGAGAAATGGGAGCCTTGCTACACTGATGGGCGGGGTGTAAATTGCCAACAGCCACTCTGGAGAAGTGTACGGTGTGTCCTGAAACATCTAAAAAACACAGCTTAGAGAGCATAGGGCACTTCCACTCATGGGGGTATAAATTGGGAAAATGAAAAATCAGCAAGACACAAGCACCCCAAAGTTTAGGGCTGCTCTGTTGACAAGGACCTCCACTTCATTCCACCTTCAATATCCCAGGAAAGAGAAAAATGGATAGAGAAGTTGTGGTCCTTATGTACAATGGAATATCACTCAGCCATGAAATCAATGTCATAAGGCTAGTAGCAGCATGATGAGTGGATTTAGGTACGACGATTCTAAGTGAAATAAGTCACACAGAAAAGGACACTTCTCATAAGGTATCACTTATAGAGGGAATGTAAAAAGCGTTACACTTGAACTGAATTACAAAACAGAACAGAGTCACACATGCAGAAAACACACTATGGCTGCTTAACGGGAAAGGTGAGGTGGGGTGATACATAAAACAAGGGTTTCAAATTAGCTCAGATACCGTTCCATAAACCCAATATGTAATAGACAAGACCTACTCCTTGCTCAGAGAACTGGACTCAACACGCCCTATTCACCGCACAAGAATATATCTGACTAGTAATAATCTTAAAACCTATGTATTGATATCTCTCTGTGAGTGTGTCAAGTGGGTGTAAAGCGGCATAAACACAGCAGTGAAAAGCAGCTAAACCCCATTATAAAAATAAATTACTTCGAAAAACCCATGAAACAAAGACAGTGAAAGAGAGAGAAATTCTTACACAATGCGTTCAGGGGCTGTGATGCAACCTGGATTGACCATATCTAGACCCACAGCTGGATGAGACATAAGGGTGGACACTCTTGGGGCTGAGAGGTTTGGTGAGGTTGGGTGAGCAAACGCAGACCCTTTAAAGGAATACTGCGTGGTACCCATCGCATGGGTCCCAAATCTCCAGGTTCAAGGGCATATTCCTACATCGAAAACATGCATGAGAAAACAAAAAGATGGTACACCATGTGATTGGGAAAGGTTTCTAAAACGCACCTCATTTCTCTTCTCCTTGTGCCCGGGTTCGCCATTCCAGCCGCTTTACTAACAACCTCCCTACTTGGAGCATCAGCACCTTTAACCTCCTGTTCTGTACAGGTTGCAATTTGTCCTGAGGTTGAACGGGTAGATGGGGAACCAGTGAGAGACTAGCTCTTGGTGTTGGGACAGGCACAGGTCACTCTATTTTCCCATCAGGAAGAAGAATTAACCATAGGCTCAGCCTGACCCCGGAACCAGAACAGGGCCTGAAGCCATACTGCGCTTTTGCGGCCAGCTCCCAAAAAAGCGAGTTGTAAAATGGAGCTTCAGGGCACTGCAATTCACACACCTACAGAGTTATAAATGAAAACTCGCGTCCACAAATATATTGAGGGAAGGCAAAGAAGGGGATTTGAAATCAAGGCAGAATTGCAGGAATCAGATTTCAGGAGGTACATTCGAATCGCCTTTAAAGCACATGAAAAGCGGCAAAACGTTGACAATGATGCCCTTGGCCAAAAAGGGCGTATGCGTTTTTTCCTGAATATATTCAGGAAAAAACGCATACGCCCTTTTTGGCCAACCAAGCAACCTGGAAAGGCAAATCAGGGCTATAAAGAAGACTCGCTACCCATCGGTCAAAAGGGCCATGTGGAAAAACGTGTCAAAATCAGAAATGCAGGACAGTTCATGGAGAAATGGGAGCCTTGCTACACTGATGGGCGGGGTGTAAATTGCCAACAGCCACTCTGGAGAAGTGTACGGTGTGTCCTGAAACATCTAAAAAACACAGCTTAGAGAGCATAGGGCACTTCCACTCATGGGGGTATAAATTGGGAAAATGAAAAATCAGCAAGACACAAGCACCCCAAAGTTTAGGGCTGCTCTGTTGACAAGGACCTCCACTTCATTCCACCTTCAATATCCCAGGAAAGAGAAAAATGGATAAAGGAGTTGTGGTCCTTATGTACAATGGAATATCACTCAGCCATGAAATCAATGTCATAAGGCTAGTAGCAGCATGATGAGTGGATTTAGGTACGACGATTCTAAGTGAAATAAGTCACACAGAAAAGGACACTTCTCATAAGGTATCACTTAAGGAGGGAATGTAAAAAGCGTTACACTTGAACTGAATTACAAAACAGAACAGAGTCACACATGCAGAAAACACACTATGGCTGCTTAACGGGAAAGGTGAGGTGGGGTGACACATAAAACAAGGGTTTCAAATTAGCTCAGATACCGTTCCATAAACCCAATATGTAATAGACAAGACCTACTCCTTGCTCAGAGAACTGGACTCAACACGCCCTATTCACCGCACAAGAATATATCTGACTAGTAATAATCTTAAAACCTATGTATTGATATCTCTCTGTTAGTGTGTCAAGTGGGTGTAAAGCGGCATAAACACAGCAGTGAAAAGCAGCTAAACCCCATTATAAAAATAAATTACTTCGAAAAACCCATGAAACAAAGACAGTGAAAGAGAGAGAAATTCTTACACAATGCGTTCAGGGGCTGTGATGCAACCTGGATTGACCATATCTAGACCCACAGCTGGATGAGACATAAGGGTGGACACTCTTGGGGCTGAGAGGTTTGGTGAGGTTGGGTGAGCAAACGCAGACCCTTTAAAGTAATACTGCGTGGTACCCATCCCATGGGACCCAAATCTCCAGGTTCAAGGGCATCTTCCTACATCGAAAACATGCATGAGAATCCCAGAAGATGGTACACCGTGTGATGGGGAAAGATTTCTAAAACGCACCTCATTTCTCATCTCCTTGTGCCCGGGTTCGCCATTCCAGCCGCTTCACTAGCAATCTCCCTACTTGGAGCATCAGCACCTTTAACCTCCTGTTCCGTACAGGTTGCAATTTGTCCTGAGGATGAACGGGAAGACGGGGAACCAGTGAGAGAGTAGCTCTTGGTGTTGGGACAGGCACAGGTCACTCTATTTTCCCATCAGGAAGAAGAATTAACCACAGGCTCATCCTCCCCCCCGGAACCAGAACAGGGCCTGAAGCCATACTGCGCTTTTGTGGACAGCTCCCAAAAAAGCGAGGTGTAAAATGGAGCTTCAGGGCACTGCAATTCACAAACCTGCAGAGTTATAAATGATAACTCTCGTCCACAAATATATTGAGGGAAGGCAAAGAAGAGGATTTGAAATCAAGGCAGAATTGCAGGAAACAGATTTCAGGAGGTAGATTCGAATCGCCTTTAAAGCACATGAAAAGCGGCAAAACGTTGACAATGATGCCCTTGGCCAAAAAGGGCGTATGCGATTTTTCCTGAATATATTCAGGAAAAAACGCAAACGCCCTTTTTCGCCAACCAAAGAACCTGGAAAGGCAAATCAGGGCTACAAAAAAGACTCGCTACCCATCGGTCAAAAGGGCCATGCTGAAAAAAGTCTCAAAACCAGAAATGCAGGACAGGCCATGGAGAAATGGGAGCCTTGCTACACTGATGGGCGGGATGTAAATTGCCAACAGCCACTCTGGAGAAGTGTACGGTGTGTCCTGAAACATCTAAAAAACACAGCTTAGAGAGCATAGGGCACTTCCACTCATGGGGGTATAAATTGGGAAAATGAAAAATCAGCAAGACACAAGCACCCCAAAGTTTAGGGCTGCTCTGTTGACAAGGACCTCCACTTCATTCCACCTTCAATATCCCAGGAAAGAGAAAAATGGATAAAGGAGTTGTGGTCCTTATGTACAATGGAATATCACTCAGTCATGAAATCAATGTCATAAGGCTAGTAGCAGCATGATGAGTGGATTTAGGTACGACGATTCTAAGTGAAATAAGTCACACAGAAAAGGACACTTCTCATAAGGTATCACTTATAGAGGGAATGTAAAAACCGTTACACTTGAACTGAATTACAAAACAGAACAGAGTCACACATGCAGAAAACACACTATGGCTGCTTAACGGGAAAGGTGAGGTGGGGTGATACATAAAACAAGGGTTTCAAATTAGCTCAGATACCGTTCCATAAACCCAATATGTAATAGACAAGACCTACTCCTTGCTCAGAGAACTGGACTCAACACACCCTATTCACCGCACAAGAATATATCTGACTAGTAATAATCTTAAAACCTATGTATTGATATCTCTCTGTTAGTGTGTCAAGTGGGTGTAAAGCGGCATAAACACAGCAGTGAAAAGCAGCTAAACCCCATCATAAAAATAAATTACATTTACAAACCGATGAAACAAAGACAATGAAAGAGAGAGAAATTCTTACACAATGCGTTCAGGGGCTGTGATGCAACCTGGATTGACCATATCTAGACCCACAGCTGGATGAGACATAAGGGTGGACACTCTTGGGGCTGAGAGGTTTCGTGAGGTTGGGTGAGCAAACGCAGACCCTTTAAAGTAATACTGCGTGGTACCCATCGCATGCGTCCAAAATCTCCAGGTTCAAGGGCATCTTCCTACATCGAAAACATGCATGAGAAAACAAAAAGATGGTACACCATGTGATGGGGAAAGGTTTCTAAAACGCACCTCATTTCTCTTCTCCTTGTGCCCGGGTTCGCCATTCCAGCCGCTTTACTAACAATCTCCCTACTTGGAGCATCAGCACCTTTAACCTCCTGTTCTGTACAGGTTGCAATTTGTCCTGAGGATGAACGGGTACATGGGGAACCAGTGAGAGACTAGCTCTTGGTGTTGGGACAGGCACAGGTCAGTCTATTTTCCCATCAGGAAGAAGAATTAACCACAGGCTCATCCTCCCCCCCGGAAGCAGAACAGGGCCTGAAGCCATCCTGCGCTTTTGAGGCCAGCTCCCAAAAATGCGAGTTGTAAAATGGAGCTTCAGGGCACTGCAATTCACAAACCTGCAGAGTTATAAATGATAACTCTCGTCCACAAATATATTGAGGGAAGGCAAAGAAGAGGATTTGAAATCAAGGCAGAATTGCAGGAAACAGATTTCAGGACGTAGATTCGAATCGCCTTTAAAGCACATGAAAAGCGGCAAAACGTTGACAATGATGCCCTTTCCTGAATATATTCAGGAAAAAACGCATACGCCCTTTTTGGCCAACCAAGCAACCTGGAAAGGCAAATCAGGGCTATAAAGAAGACTCGCTACCCATCGGTCAAAAGGGCCATGTGGAAAAACGTGTCAAAATCAGAAATGCAGGAGAGGCCATGGAGAAATGGGAGCCTTGCTACACTGATGGGCGGGGTGTAAATTGCCAACAGCCACTCTGGAGAAGTGTACGGTGTGTCCTGAAACATCTAAAAAACACAGCTTAGAGAGCATAGGGCACTTCCACTCATGGGGGTATAAATTGGGAAAATGAAAAATCAGCAAGACACAAGCACCCCAAAGTTTAGGGCTGCTCTGTTGACAAGGACCTCCACTTCATTCCACCTTCAATATCCCAGGAAAGAGAAAAATGGATAGAGAAGTTGTGGTCCTTATGTACAATGGAATATCACTCAGCCATGAAATCAATGTCATAAGGCTAGTAGCAGCATGATGAGTGGATTTAGGTACGACGATTCTAAGTGAAATAAGTCACACAGAAAAGGACACTTCTCATAAGGTATCACTTATAGAGGGAATGTAAAAAGCGTTACACTTGAACTGAATTACAAAACAGAACAGAGTCACACATGCAGAAAACACACTATGGCTGCTTAACGGGAAAGGTGAGGTGGGGTGATACATAAAACAAGGGTTTCAAATTAGCTCAGATACCGTTCCATAAACCCAATATGTAATAGACAAGACCTACTCCTTGCTCAGAGAACTGGACTCAACACGCCCTATTCACCGCACAAGAATATATCTGACTAGTAATAATCTTAAAACCTATGTATTGATATCTCTCTGTGAGTGTGTCAAGTGGGTGTAAAGCGGCATAAACACAGCAGTGAAAAGCAGCTAAACCCCATTATAAAAATAAATTACTTCGAAAAACCCATGAAACAAAGACAGTGAAAGAGAGAGAAATTCTTACACAATGCGTTCAGGGGCTGTGATGCAACCTGGATTGACCATATCTAGACCCACAGCTGGATGAGACATAAGGGTGGACACTCTTGGGGCTGAGAGGTTTGGTGAGGTTGGGTGAGCAAACGCAGACCCTTTAAAGGAATACTGCGTGGTACCCATCGCATGGGTCCCAAATCTCCAGGTTCAAGGGCATCTTCCTACATCGAAAACATGCATGAGAAAACAAAAAGATGGTACACCATGTGATGGGGAAAGGTTTCTAAAACGCACCTCATTTCTCTTCTCCTTGTGCCCGGGTTCGCCATTCCAGCCGCTTTACTAACAATCTCCCTACTTGGAGCATCAGCACCTTTAACCTCCTGTTCTGTACAGGTTGCAATTTGTCCTGAGGATGAACGGGTACATGGGGAACCAGTGAGAGACTAGCTCTTGGTGTTGGGACAGGCACAGGTCAGTCTATTCTCCCATCAGGAAGAAGAATTAACCACAGGCTCATCCTCCCCCCCGGAAGCAGAACAGGGCCTGAAGCCATCCTGCGCTTTTGAGGCCAGCTCCCAAAAATGCGAGTTGTAAAATGGAGCTTCAGGGCACTGCAATTCACAAACCTGCAGAGTTATAAATGATAACTCTCGTCCACAAATATATTGAGGGAAGGCAAAGAAGAGGATTTGAAATCAAGGCAGAATTGCAGGAAACAGATTTCAGGACGTAGATTCGAATCGCCTTTAAAGCACATGAAAAGCGGCAAAACGTTGACAATGATGCCCTTTCCTGAATATATTCAGGAAAAAACGCATACGCCCTTTTTGGCCAACCAAGCAACCTGGAAAGGCAAATCAGGGCTATAAAGAAGACTCGCTACCCATCGGTCAAAAGGGCCATGTGGAAAAACGTGTCAAAATCAGAAATGCAGGACAGGCCATGGAGAAATGGGAGCCTTGCTACACTGATGGGCGGGGTGTAAATTGCCAACAGCCACTCTGGAGAAGTGTACGGTGTGTCCTGAAACATCTAAAAAACACAGCTTAGAGAGCATAGGGCACTTCCACTCATGGGGGTATAAATTGGGAAAATGAAAAATCAGCAAGACACAAGCACCCCAAAGTTTAGGGCTGCTCTGTTGACAAGGACCTCCACTTCATTCCACCTTCAATATCCCAGGAAAGAGAAAAATGGATAGAGAAGTTGTGGTCCTTATGTACAATGGAATATCACTCAGCCATGAAATCAATGTCATAAGGCTAGTAGCAGCATGATGAGTGGATTTAGGTACGACGATTCTAAGTGAAATAAGTCACACAGAAAAGGACACTTCTCATAAGGTATCACTTATAGAGGGAATGTAAAAAGCGTTACACTTGAACTGAATTACAAAACAGAACAGAGTCACACATGCAGAAAACACACTATGGCTGCTTAACGGGAAAGGTGAGGTGGGGTGATACATAAAACAAGGGTTTCAAATTAGCTCAGATACCGTTCCATAAACCCAATATGTAATAGACAAGACCTACTCCTTGCTCAGAGAACTGGACTCAACACGCCCTATTCACCGCACAAGAATATATCTGACTAGTAATAATCTTAAAACCTATGTATTGATATCTCTCTGTGAGTGTGTCAAGTGGGTGTAAAGCGGCATAAACACAGCAGTGAAAAGCAGCTAAACCCCATTATAAAAATAAATTACTTCGAAAAACCCATGAAACAAAGACAGTGAAAGAGAGAGAAATTCTTACACAATGCGTTCAGGGGCTGTGATGCAACCTGGATTGACCATATCTAGACCCACAGCTGGATGAGACATAAGGGTGGACACTCTTGGGGCTGAGAGGTTTGGTGAGGTTGGGTGAGCAAACGCAGACCCTTTAAAGGAATACTGCGTGGTACCCATCGCATGGGTCCCAAATCTCCAGGTTCAAGGGCATATTCCTACATCGAAAACATGCATGAGAAAACAAAAAGATGGTACACCATGTGATTGGGAAAGGTTTCTAAAACGCACCTCATTTCTCTTCTCCTTGTGCCCGGGTTCGCCATTCCAGCCGCTTTACTAACAACCTCCCTACTTGGAGCATCAGCACCTTTAACCTCCTGTTCTGTACAGGTTGCAATTTGTCCTGAGGTTGAACGGGTAGATGGGGAACCAGTGAGAGACTAGCTCTTGGTGTTGGGACAGGCACAGGTCACTCTATTTTCCCATCAGGAAGAAGAATTAACCATAGGCTCAGCCTGACCCCGGAACCAGAACAGGGCCTGAAGCCATACTGCGCTTTTGCGGCCAGCTCCCAAAAAAGCGAGTTGTAAAATGGAGCTTCAGGGCACTGCAATTCACACACCTACAGAGTTATAAATGAAAACTCGCGTCCACAAATATATTGAGGGAAGGCAAAGAAGGGGATTTGAAATCAAGGCAGAATTGCAGGAATCAGATTTCAGGAGGTACATTCGAATCGCCTTTAAAGCACATGAAAAGCGGCAAAACGTTGACAATGATGCCCTTGGCCAAAAAGGGCGTATGCGTTTTTTCCTGAATATATTCAGGAAAAAACGCATACGCCCTTTTTGGCCAACCAAGCAACCTGGAAAGGCAAATCAGGGCTATAAAGAAGACTCGCTACCCATCGGTCAAAAGGGCCATGTGGAAAAACGTGTCAAAATCAGAAATGCAGGACAGTTCATGGAGAAATGGGAGCCTTGCTACACTGATGGGCGGGGTGTAAATTGCCAACAGCCACTCTGGAGAAGTGTACGGTGTGTCCTGAAACATCTAAAAAACACAGCTTAGAGAGCATAGGGCACTTCCACTCATGGGGGTATAAATTGGGAAAATGAAAAATCAGCAAGACACAAGCACCCCAAAGTTTAGGGCTGCTCTGTTGACAAGGACCTCCACTTCATTCCACCTTCAATATCCCAGGAAAGAGAAAAATGGATAAAGGAGTTGTGGTCCTTATGTACAATGGAATATCACTCAGCCATGAAATCAATGTCATAAGGCTAGTAGCAGCATGATGAGTGGATTTAGGTACGACGATTCTAAGTGAAATAAGTCACACAGAAAAGGACACTTCTCATAAGGTATCACTTAAGGAGGGAATGTAAAAAGCGTTACACTTGAACTGAATTACAAAACAGAACAGAGTCACACATGCAGAAAACACACTATGGCTGCTTAACGGGAAAGGTGAGGTGGGGTGACACATAAAACAAGGGTTTCAAATTAGCTCAGATACCGTTCCATAAACCCAATATGTAATAGACAAGACCTACTCCTTGCTCAGAGAACTGGACTCAACACGCCCTATTCACCGCACAAGAATATATCTGACTAGTAATAATCTTAAAACCTATGTATTGATATCTCTCTGTTAGTGTGTCAAGTGGGTGTAAAGCGGCATAAACACAGCAGTGAAAAGCAGCTAAACCCCATTATAAAAATAAATTACTTCGAAAAACCCATGAAACAAAGACAGTGAAAGAGAGAGAAATTCTTACACAATGCGTTCAGGGGCTGTGATGCAACCTGGATTGACCATATCTAGACCCACAGCTGGATGAGACATAAGGGTGGACACTCTTGGGGCTGAGAGGTTTGGTGAGGTTGGGTGAGCAAACGCAGACCCTTTAAAGTAATACTGCGTGGTACCCATCCCATGGGACCCAAACCTCCAGGTTCAAGGGCATCTTCCTACATCGAAAACATGCATGAGAATCCCAGAAGATGGTACACCGTGTGATGGGGAAAGATTTCTAAAACGCACCTCATTTCTCATCTCCTTGTGCCCGGGTTCGCCATTCCAGCCGCTTCACTAGCAATCTCCCTACTTGGAGCATCAGCACCTTTAACCTCCTGTTCCGTACAGGTTGCAATTTGTCCTGAGGATGAACGGGAAGACGGGGAACCAGTGAGAGAGTAGCTCTTGGTGTTGGGACAGGCATAGGTCACTCTATTTTCCCATCAGGAAGAAGAATTAACCACAGGCTCATCCTCCCCCCCGGAACCAGAACAGGGCCTGAAGCCATACTGCGCTTTTGTGGACAGCTCCCAAAAAAGCGAGGTGTAAAATGGAGCTTCAGGGCACTGCAATTCACAAACCTGCAGAGTTATAAATGATAACTCTCGTCCACAAATATATTGAGTGAAGGCAAAGAAGAGGATTTGAAATCAAGGCAGAATTGCAGGAAACAGATTTCAGGAGGTAGATTCGAATCGCCTTTAAAGCACATGAAAAGCGGCAAAACGTTGACAATGATGCCCTTGGCCAAAAAGGGCGTATGCGATTTTTCCTGAATATATTCAGGAAAAAACGCAAACGCCCTTTTTGGCCAACCAAAGAACCTGGAAAGGCAAATCAGGGCTACAAAGAAGACTCGCTACCCATCGGTCAAAAGGGCCATGCTGAAAAAAGTCTCAAAACCAGAAATGCAGGACAGGCCATGGAGAAATGGGAGCCTTGCTACACTGATGGGCGGGATGTAAATTGCCAACAGCCACTCTGGAGAAGTGTACGGTGTGTCCTGAAACATCTAAAAAACACAGCTTAGAGAGCATAGGGCACTTCCACTCATGGGGGTATAAATTGGGAAAATGAAAAATCAGCAAGACACAAGCACCCCAAAGTTTAGGGCTGCTCTGTTGACAAGGACCTCCACTTCATTCCACCTTCAATATCCCAGGAAAGAGAAAAATGGATAAAGAAGTTGTGGTCCTTATGTACAATGGAATATCACTCAGCCATGAAATCAATGTCATAAGGCTAGTAGCAGCATGATGAGTGGATTTAGGTACGACGATTCTAAGTGAAATAAGTCACACAGAAAAGGACACTTCTCATAAGGTATCACTTATAGAGGGAATGTAAAAACCGTTACACTTGAACTGAATTACAAAACAGAACAGAGTCACACATGCAGAAAACACACTATGGCTGCTTAACGGGAAAGGTGAGGTGGGGTGATACATAAAACAAGGGTTTCAAATTAGCTCAGATACCGTTCCATAAACCCAATATGTAATAGACAAGACCTACTCCTTGCTCAGAGAACTGGACTCAACACACCCTATTCACCGCACAAGAATATATCTGACTAGTAATAATCTTAAAACCTATGTATTGATATCTCTCTGTTAGTGTGTCAAGTGGGTGTAAAGCGGCATAAACACAGCAGTGAAAAGCAGCTAAACCCCATCATAAAAATAAATTACTTTTACAAACCGATGAAACAAAGACAATGAAAGAGAGAGAAATTCTTACACAATGCGTTCAGGGGCTGTGATGCAACCTGGATTGACCATATCTAGACCCACAGCTGGATGAGACATAAGGGTGGACACTCTTGGGGCTGAGAGGTTTGGTGAGGTTGGGTGAGCAAACGCAGACCCTTTAAAGTAATACTGCGTGGTACCCATCGCATGCGTCCAAAATCTCCAGGTTCAAGGGCATCTTCCTACATCGAAAACATGCATGAGAAAACAAAAAGATGGTACACCATGTGATGGGGAAAGGTTTCTAAAACGCACCTCATTTCTCTTCTCCTTGTGCCCGGGTTCGCCATTCCAGCCGCTTTACTAACAATCTCCCTACTTGGAGCATCAGCACCTTTAACCTCCTGTTCTGTACAGGTTGCAATTTGTCCTGAGGATGAACGGGTACATGGGGAACCAGTGAGAGACTAGCTCTTGGTGTTGGGACAGGCACAGGTCAGTCTATTTTCCCATCAGGAAGAAGAATTAACCACAGGCTCATCCTCCCCCCCGGAAGCAGAACAGGGCCTGAAGCCATCCTGCGCTTTTGAGGCCAGCTCCCAAAAATGCGAGTTGTAAAATGGAGCTTCAGGGCACTGCAATTCACAAACCTGCAGAGTTATAAATGATAACTCTCGTCCACAAATATATTGAGGGAAGGCAAAGAAGAGGATTTGAAATCAAGGCAGAATTGCAGGAAACAGATTTCAGGACGTAGATTCGAATCGCCTTTAAAGCACATGAAAAGCGGCAAAACGTTGACAATGATGCCCTTTCCTGAATATATTCAGGAAAAAACGCATACGCCCTTTTTGGCCAACCAAGCAACCTGGAAAGGCAAATCAGGGCTATAAAGAAGACTCGCTACCCATCGGTCAAAAGGGCCATGTGGAAAAACGTGTCAAAATCAGAAATGCAGGACAGGCCATGGAGAAATGGGAGCCTTGCTACACTGATGGGCGGGGTGTAAATTGCCAACAGCCACTCTGGAGAAGTGTACGGTGTGTCCTGAAACATCTAAAAAACACAGCTTAGAGAGCATAGGGAACTTCCACTCATGGGGGTATAAATTGGGAAAATGAAAAATCAGCAAGACACAAGCACCCCAAAGTTTAGGGCTGCTCTGTTGACAAGGATCTCCACTTCATTCCACCTTCAATATCCCAGGAAAGAGAAAAATGGATAGAGAAGTTGTGGTCCTTATGTACAATGGAATATCACTCAGCCATGAAATCAATGTCATAAGGCTAGTAGCAGCATGATGAGTGGATTTAGGTACGACGATTCTAAGTGAAATAAGTCACACAGAAAAGGACACTTCTCATAAGGTATCACTTATAGAGGGAATGTAAAAAGCGTTACACTTGAACTGAATTACAAAACAGAACAGAGTCACACATGCAGAAAACACACTATGGCTGCTTAACGGGAAAGGTGAGGTGGGGTGATACATAAAACAAGGGTTTCAAATTAGCTCAGATACCGTTCCATAAACCCAATATGTAATAGACAAGACCTACTCCTTGCTCAGAGAACTGGACTCAACACGCCCTATTCACCGCACAAGAATATATCTGACTAGTAATAATCTTAAAACCTATGTATTGATATCTCTCTGTGAGTGTGTCAAGTGGGTGTAAAGCGGCATAAACACAGCAGTGAAAAGCAGCTAAACCCCATTATAAAAATAAATTACTTCGAAAAACCCATGAAACAAAGACAGTGAAAGAGAGAGAAATTCTTACACAATGCGTTCAGGGGCTGTGATGCAACCTGGATTGACCATATCTAGACCCACAGCTGGATGAGACATAAGGGTGGACACTCTTGGGGCTGAGAGGTTTGGTGAGGTTGGGTGAGCAAACGCAGACCCTTTAAAGGAATACTGCGTGGTACCCATCGCATGGGTCCCAAATCTCCAGGTTCAAGGGCATATTCCTACATCGAAAACATGCATGAGAAAACAAAAAGATGGTACACCATGTGATTGGGAAAGGTTTCTAAAACGCACCTCATTTCTCTTCTCCTTGTGCCCGGGTTCACCATTCCAGCCGCTTTACTAACAACCTCCCTACTTGGAGCATCAGCACCTTTAACCTCCTGTTCTGTACAGGTTGCAATTTGTCCTGAGGTTGAACGGGTAGATGGGGAACCAGTGAGAGACTAGCTCTTGGTGTTGGGACAGGCACAGGTCACTCTATTTTCCCATCAGGAAGAAGAATTAACCATAGGCTCAGCCTGACCCCGGAACCAGAACAGGGCCTGAAGCCATACTGCGCTTTTGCGGCCAGCTCCCAAAAAAGCGAGTTGTAAAATGGAGCTTCAGGGCACTGCAATTCACACACCTACAGAGTTATAAATGAAAACTCGCGTCCACAAATATATTGAGGGAAGGCAAAGAAGGGGATTTGAAATCAAGGCAGAATTGCAGGAATCAGATTTCAGGAGGTACATTCGAATCGCCTTTAAAGCACATGAAAAGCGGCAAAACGTTGACAATGATGCCCTTGGCCAAAAAGGGCGTATGCGTTTTTTCCTGAATATATTCAGGAAAAAACGCATACGCCCTTTTTGGCCAACCAAGCAACCTGGAAAGGCAAATCAGGGCTATAAAGAAGACTCGCTACCCATCGGTCAAAAGGGCCATGTGGAAAAACGTGTCAAAATCAGAAATGCAGGACAGTTCATGGAGAAATGGGAGCCTTGCTACACTGATGGGCGGGGTGTAAATTGCCAACAGCCACTCTGGAGAAGTGTACGGTGTGTCCTGAAACATCTAAAAAACACAGCTTAGAGAGCATAGGGCACTTCCACTCATGGGGGTATAAATTGGGAAAATGAAAAATCAGCAAGACACAAGCACCCCAAAGTTTAGGGCTGCTCTGTTGACAAGGACCTCCACTTCATTCCACCTTCAATATCCCAGGAAAGAGAAAAATGGATAAAGAAGTTGTGGTCCTTATGTACAATGGAATATCACTCAGCCATGAAATCAATGTCATAAGGCTAGTAGCAGCATGATGAGTGGATTTAGGTACGACGATTCTAAGTGAAACAAGTCACACAGAAAAGGACACTTCTCATAAGGTATCACTTAAGGAGGGAATGTAAAAAGCGTTACACTTGAACTGAATTACAAAACAGAACAGAGTCACACATGCAGAAAACACACTATGGCTGCTTAACGGGAAAGGTGAGGTGGGGTGACACATAAAACAAGGGTTTCAAATTAGCTCAGATACCGTTCCATAAACCCAATATGTAATAGACAAGACCTACTCCTTGCTCAGAGAACTGGACTCAACACGCCCTATTCACCGCACAAGAATATATCTGACTAGTAATAATCTTAAAACCTATGTATTGATATCTCTCTGTTAGTGTGTCAAGTGGGTGTAAAGCGGCATAAACACAGCAGTGAAAAGCAGCTAAACCCCATTATAAAAATAAATTACTTCAAAAAACCCATGAAACAAAGACAGTGAAAGAGAGAGAAATTCTTACACAATGCGTTCAGGGGCTGTGATGCAACCTGGATTGACCATATCTAGACCCACAGCTGGATGAGACATAAGGGTGGACACTCTTGGGGCTGAGAGGTTTGGTGAGGTTGGGTGAGCAAACGCAGACCCTTTAAAGTAATACTGCGTGGTACCCATCCCATGGGACCCAAATCTCCAGGTTCAAGGGCATCTTCCTACATCGAAAACATGCATGAGAATCCCAGAAGATGGTACACCGTGTGATGGGGAAAGATTTCTAAAACGCACCTCATTTCTCATCTCCTTGTGCCCGGGTTCGCCATTCCAGCCGCTTCACTAGCAATCTCCCTACTTGGAGCATCAGCACCTTTAACCTCCTGTTCCGTACAGGTTGCAATTTGTCCTGAGGATGAACGGGAAGACGGGGAACCAGTGAGAGAGTAGCTCTTGGTGTTGGGACAGGCACAGGTCACTCTATTTTCCCATCAGGAAGAAGAATTAACCACAGGCTCATCCTCCCCCCCGGAACCAGAACAGGGCCTGAAGCCATACTGCGCTTTTGCGGCCAGCTCCCAAAAATGCGAGTTGTAAAATGGAGCTTCAGGGCACTGCAATTCACAAACCTGCAGAGTTATAAATGATAACTCTCGTCCACAAATATATTGAGGGAAGGCAAAGAAGAGGATTTGAAATCAAGGCAGAATTGCAGGAAACAGATTTCAGGAGGTAGATTCGAATCGCCTTTAAAGCACATGAAAAGCGGCAAAACGTTGACAATGATGCCCTTGGCCAAAAAGAGCGTATGCGTTTTTTCCTGAATATATTCAGGAAAAAACGCAAACGCCCTTTTTGGCCAACCAAAGAACCTGGAAAGGCAAATCAGGGCTACAAAGAAGACTCGCTACCCATCGGTCAAAAGGGCCATGCTGAAAAAAGTCTCAAAACCAGAAATGCAGGACAGGCCATGGAGAAATGGGAGCCTTGCTACACTGATGGGCGGGATGTAAATTGCCAACAGCCACTCTGGAGAAGTGTACGGTGTGTCCTGAAACATCTAAAAAACACAGCTTAGAGAGCATAGGGCACTTCCACTCATGGGGGTATAAATTGGGAAAATGAAAAATCAGCAAGACACAAGCACCCCAAAGTTTAGGGCTGCTCTGTTGACAAGGACCTCCACTTCATTCCACCTTCAATATCCCAGGAAAGAGAAAAATGGATAAAGAAGTTGTGGTCCTTATGTACAATGGAATATCACTCAGCCATGAAATCAATGTCATAAGGCTAGTAGCAGCATGATGAGTGGATTTAGGTACGACGATTCTAAGTGAAATAAGTCACACAGAAAAGGACACTTCTCATAAGGTATCACTTAAGGAGGGAATGTAAAAAGCGTTACACTTGAACTGAATTACAAAACAGAACAGAGTCACACATGCAGAAAACACACTATGGCTGCTTAACGGGAAAGCTGAGGTGGGGTGATACATTAAACAAGGGTTTCAATTAGCTCAGATACAGTTCCATAAACCCAATATGTAATAGACAAGACCTACTCCTTGCTCAGAGAACTGGACTCAACACGCCCTATTCACCGCACAAGAATATATCTGACTAGTAATAATCTTAAAACCTATGTATTGATATCTCTCTGTTAGTGTGTCAAGTGGGTGTAAAGCGGCATAAATACAGCAGTGAAAAGCAGCTAAACCCCATTATAAAAATAAATTACTTCGAAAAATCCATGAAACAAAGACAGTGAAAGAGAGAGAAATTCTTACACAATGCGTTCAGGGGCTGTGATGCAACCTGGATTGACCATATCTAGATCCACAGCTGGATGAGACATAAGGGTGGACACTCTTGGGGCTGAGAGGTTTGGTGAGGTTGGGTGAGCAAACGCAGACCCTTTAAAGTAATACTGCATGGTACCCATCGCATGGGTCGCAAATCTCCAGGTTCAAGGGCATCTTCCTACATCGAAAACATGCATGAGAAAACAAAAAGATGGTACACCATGTGATGGGGAAAGATTTCTAAAACGCACCTCATTTCTCTTCTCCTTGTGCCCGGGTTCGCCATTCCAGCCGCTTCACTAGCAATCTCCCTAATTGGAGCATCAGCACCTTTAACCTCCTGTTCCGTACAGGTTGCAATTTGTCCTGAGGATGAACGGGAAGACGGGGAACCAGTGAGAGACTAGCTCTTGGTGTTGGGACAGGCACAGGTCACTCTATTTTCCCATCAGGAAGAAGAATTAACCACAGGCTCATCCTCCCCCCCGGAACCAGAACAGGGACTGAAGCCATACTGCGCTTTTGCGGCCAGCTCCCAAAAAAGCGAGGTGTAAAATGGAGCTTCAGGGCACTGCAATTCACAAAACTGCAGAGTTATAAATGATAACTCTCGTCCACAAATATATTGAGGGAAGGCAAAGAAGAGGATTTGAAATCAAGGCAGAATTGCAGGAAACAGATTTCAGGAGGTAGATTCGAATCGCCTTTAAAGCACATGAAAAGCGGCAAAATGTTGACAATGATGCCCTTTCCTGAATATATTCAGGAAAAAACGCATACGCCCTTTTTGGCCAACCAAGCAACCTGGAAAGGCAAATCAGGGCTATAAAGAAGACTCGCTACCCATCGGTCAAAAGGGTCATGTGGAAAAACGTGTCAAAATCAGAAATGCAGGACAGGCCATGGAGAAATGGGAGCCTTGCTACACTGATGGGCGGGGTGTAAATTGCCAACAGCCACTCTGGAGAAGTGTACGGTGTGTCCTGAAACATCTAAAAAACACAGCTTAGAGAGCATAGGGCACTTCCACTCATGGGGGTATAAATTGGGAAAATGAAAAATCAGCAAGACACAAGCACCCCAAAGTTTAGGGCTGCTCTGTTGACAAGGACCTCCACTTCATTCCACCTTCAATATCCCAGGAAAGAGAAAAATGGATAGAGAAGTTGTGGTCCTTATGTACAATGGAATATCACTCAGCCATGAAATCAATGTCATAAGGCTAGTAGCAGCATGATGAGTGGATTTAGGTACGACGATTCTAAGTGAAATAAGTCACACAGAAAAGGACACTTCTCATAAGGTATCACTTAAGGAGGGAATGTAAAAAGCGTTACACTTGAACTGAATTACAAAACAGAACAGAGTCACACATGCAGAAAACACACTATGGCTGCTTAACGGGAAAGGTGAGGTGGGGTGATACATAAAACAAGGGTTTCAAATTAGCTCAGATACCGTTCCATAAACCCAATATGTAATAGACAAGACCTACTCCTTGCTCAGAGAACTGGACTCAACACGCCCTATTCACCGCACAAGAATATATCTGACTAGTAATAATCTTAAAACCTATGTATTGATATCTCTCTGTGAGTGTGTCAAGTGGGTGTAAAGCGGCATAAACACAGCAGTGAAAAGCAGCTAAACCCCATTATAAAAATAAATTACTTCGAAAAACCCATGAAACAAGGACAGTGAAAGAGAGAGAAATTCTTACACAATGCGTTCAGGGGCTGTGATGCAACCTGGATTGACCATATCTAGACCCACAGCTGGATGAGACATAAGGGTGGACACTCTTGGGGCTGAGAGGTTTGGTGAGGTTGGGTGAGCAAACGCAGACCCTTTAAAGGAATACTGCGTGGTACCCATCGCATGGGTCGCAAATCTCCAGGTTCAAGGGCATCTTCCTACATCGAAAACATGCATGAGAAAACAAAAAGATGGTACACCATGTGATGGGGAAAGATTTCTAAAACGCACCTCATTTCTCTTCTCCTTGTGCCCGGGTTCGCCATTCCAGCCGCTTTACTAACAATCTCCCTACTTGGAGCATCAGCACCTTTAACCTCCTGTTCCGTACAGGTTGCAATTTGTCCTGAGGATGAACGGGTACATGGGGAACCAGTGAGAGACTAGCTCTTGGTGTTGGGACAGGCACAGGTCACTCTATTTTCCCATCAGGAAGAAGAATTAACCACAGGCGCATCCTCCCCCCCGAAAGCAGAACAGGGCCTGAAGCCATCCTGCGCTTTTGAGGCCAGCTCCCAAAAATGCGAGTTGTAAAATGGAGCTTCAGGGCACTGCAATTCACAAACCTGCAGAGTTATAAATGATAACTCTCGTCCACAAATATATTGAGGGAAGGCAAAGAAGAGGATTTGAAATCAAGGCAGAATTGCAGGAAACAGATTTCAGGACGTAGATTCGAATTGCCTTTAAAGCACATGAAAAGCGGCAAAACGTTGACAATGATGCCCTTTCCTGAATATATTCAGGAAAAAACGCATACGCCCTTTTTGGCCAACCAAGCAACCTGGAAAGGCAAATCAGGGCTACAAAGAAGACTCGCTACCCATCGGTCAAAAGGGCCATGCTGAAAAATGTCTCAAAACCAGAAATGCAGGACAGGCCATGGAGAAATGGGAGCCTTGCTACACTGATGGGCGGGATGTAAATTGCCAACAGCCACTCTGGAGAAGTGTACGGTGTGTCCTGAAACATCTAAAAAAACACAGCTTAGAGAGCATAGGGCACTTCCACTCATGGGGGTATAAATTGGGAAAATGAAAAATCAGCAAGACACAAGCACCCCGAAGTTTAGGGCTGCTCTGTTGACAAGGACCTCCACTTCATTCCACCTTCAATATCCCAGGAAAGAGAAAAATGGATAAAGAAGTTGTGGTCCTTATGTACAATGGAATATCACTCAGCCATGAAATCAATGTCATAAGGCTAGTAGCAGCATGATGAGTGGATTTAGGTACGACGATTCTAAGTGAAATAAGTCACACAGAAAAGGACACTTCTCATAAGGTATCACTTAAGGAGGGAATGTAAAAAGCGTTACACTTGAACTGAATTACAAAACAGAACATAGTCACACATGCAGAAAACACACTATGGCTGCTTAACGGGAAAGGTGAGGTGGGGTGATACATAAAACAAGGGTTTCAAATTAGCTCAGATACCGTTCCATAAACCCAATATGTAATAGACAAGACCTACTCCTTGCTCAGAGAACTGGACTCAACACGCCCTATTCACCGCACAAGAATATATCTGACTAGTAATAATCTTAAAACCTATGTATTGATATCTCTCTGTGAGTGTGTCAAGTGGGTGTAAAGCGGCATAAACACAGCAGTGAAAAGCAGCTAAACCCCATTATAAAAATAAATTACTTCGGAAAACCCATGAAACAAAGACAGTGAAAGAGAGAGAAATTCTTACACAATGCGTTCAGGGGCTGTGATGCAACCTGGATTGACCATATCTAGACCCACAGCTGGATGAGACATAAGGGTGGACACTCTTGGGGCTGAGAGGTTTGGTGAGGTTGGGTGAGCAAACGCAGACCCTTTAAAGGAATACTGCGTGGTACCCATCGCATGGGTCCCAAATCTCCAGGTTCAAGGGCATATTCCTACATCGAAAACATGCATGAGAAAACAAAAAGATGGTACACCATGTGATTGGGAAAGGTTTCTAAAACGCACCTCATTTCTCTTCTCCTTGTGCCTGGGTTCGCCATTCCAGCCGCTTTACTAACAACCTCCCTACTTGGAGCATCAGCACCTTTAACCTCCTGTTCTGTACAGGTTGCAATTTGTCCTGAGGTTGAACGGGTAGACCGGGAACCAGTGAGAGACTAGCTCTTGGTGTTGGGACAGGCACAGGTCACTCTATTTTCCCATCAGGAAGAAGAATTAACCATAGGCTCAGCCTGACGCCGGAACCAGAACAGGGCCTGAAGCCATACTGCGCTTTTGCGGCCAGCTCCCAAAAAACCGAGTTGTAAAATGGAGCTTCAGGGCACTGCAATTCACACACCTACAGAGTTATAAATGAAAACTCTCGTCCACAAATATATTGAGGGAAGGCAAAGAAGGGGATTTGAAATCAAGGCAGAATTGCAGGAATCAGATTTCAGGAGGTAGATTCGAATCGCCTTTAAAGCACATGAAAAGCGGCAAAACGTTGACAATGATGCCCTTGGCCAAAAAGGGCGTATGCGTTTTTTCCTGAATATATTCAGGAAAAAACGCAAACGCCCTTTTTGGCCAACCAAAGAACCTGGAAAGGCAAATCAGGGCTACAAAGAAGACTCGCTACCCATCGGTCAAAAGGGCCATGCTGAAAAAAGTCTCAAAACCAGAAATGCAGGACAGGCCATGGAGAAATGGGAGCCTTGCTACACTGATGGGCGGGATGTAAATTGCCAACAGCCACTCTGGAGAAGTGTACGGTGTGTCCTGAAACATCTAAAAAACACAGCTTAGAGAGCATAGGGCACTTCCACTCATGGGGGTATAAATTGGGAAAATGAAAAATCAGCAAGACACAAGCACCCCAAAGTTTAGGGCTGCTCTGTTGACAAGGACCTCCACTTCATTCCACCTTCAATATCCCAGGAAAGAGAAAAATGGATAAAGAAGTTGTGGTCCTTATGTACAATGGAATATCACTCAGCCATGAAATCAATGTCATAAGGCTAGTAGCAGCATGATGAGTGGATTTAGGTACGACGATTCTAAGTGAAATAAGTCACACAGAAAAGGACACTTCTCATAAGGTATCACTTAAGGAGGGAATGTAAAAAGCGTTACACTTGAACTGAATTACAAAACAGAACAGAGTCACACATGCAGAAAACACACTATGGCTGCTTAACGGGAAAGGTGAGGTGGGGTGATACATAAAACAAGGGTTTCAATTAGCTCAGATACAGTTCCATAAACCCAATATGTAATAGACAAGACCTACTCCTTGCTCAGAGAACTGGACTCAACACGCCCTATTCACCGCACAAGAATATATCTGACTAGTAATAATCTTAAAACCTATGTATTGATATCTCTCTGTGAGTGTGTCAAGTGGGTGTAAAGCGGCATAAATACAGCAGTGAAAAGCAGCTAAACCCCATTATAAAAATAAATTACTTCGAAAAATCCATGAAACAAAGACAGTGAAAGAGAGAGAAATTCTTACACAATGCGTTCAGGGGCTGCGATGCAACCTGGATTGACCATATCTAGATCCACAGCTGGATGAGACATAAGGGTGGACACTCTTGGGGCTGAGAGGTTTGGTGAGGTTGGGTGAGCAAACGCAGACCCTTTAAAGTAATACTGCGTGGTACCCATCGCATGCGTCCCAAATCTCCAGGTTCAAGGGCATCTTCCTACATCGAAAACATGCATGAGAAAACAAAAAGATGGTACACCATGTGATGGGGAAAGATTTCTAAAACGCACCTCATTTCTCTTCTCCTTGTGCCCGGGTTCGCCATTCCAGCCGCTTTACTAACAATCTCCCTACTTGGAGCATCAGCACCTTTAACCTCCTGTTCCGTACAGGTTGCAATTTGTCCTGAGGATGAACGGGAAGATGGGGAACCAGTGAGAGACTAGCTCTTGGTGTTGGGACAGGCACAGGTCACTCTATTTTCCCATCAGGAAGAAGAATTAACCACAGGCTCATCCTCCCCCCCGGAACCAGAACAGGGCCTGAAGCCATGCTGCGCTTTTGCGGCCAGCTCCCAAAAAAGCGAGGTGTAAAATGGAGCTTCAGGGCACTGCAATTCACAAACCTGCAGAGTTATAAATGATAACTCTCGTCCACAAATATATTGAGGGAAGGCAAAGAAGAGGATTTGAAATCAAGGCAGAATTGCAGGAAACAGATTTCAGGACGTAGATTCGAATCGCCTTTAAAGCACATGAAAAGCGGCAAAACGTTGACAATGATGCCCTTTCCTGAATATATTCAGGAAAAAACGCATACGCCCTTTTTGGCCAACCAAGCAACCTGGAAAGGCAAATCAGGGCTATAAAGAGGACTCGCTACCCATCGGTCAAAAGGGTCATGTGGAAAAACGTGTCAAAATCAGAAATGCAGGACAGGCCATGGAGAAATGGGAGCCTTGCTACACTGATGGGCGGGATGTAAATTGCCAACAGCCACTCTGGAGAAGTGTACGGTGTGTCCTGAAACATCTAAAAAACACAGCTTAGAGAGCATAGGACACTTCCACTCATGGGGGTATAAATTGGGAAAATGAAAAATCAGCAAGACACAAGCACCCCAAAGTTTAGGGCTGCTCTGTTGACAAGGACCTCCACTTCATTCCACCTTCAATATCCCAGGAAAGCGAAAAATGGATAGAGAAGTTGTGATCCTTATGTACAATGGAATATCACTCAGCCATGAAATCAATGTCATAAGGCTAGTAGCAGCATGATGAGTGGATTTAGGTACGACGATTCTAAGTGAAATAAGTCACACAGAAAAGGACACTTCTCATAAGGTATCACTTAAGGAGGGAATGTAAAAAGCGTTACACTTGAACTGAATTACAAAACAGAACAGAGTCACACATGCAGAAAACACACTATGGCTGCTTAACGGGAAAGGTGAGGTGGGGTGATACATAAAACAAGGGTTTCAAATTAGCTCAGATACCGTTCCATAAACCCAATATGTAATAGACAAGACCTACTCCTTGCTAAGAGAACTGGACTCAACACGCCCTATTCACCGCACAAGAATATATCTGACTAGTAATAATCTTAAAACCTATGTATTGATATCTCTCTGTTAGTGTGTCAAGTGGGTGTAAAGCGGCATAAACACAGCAGTGAAAAGCAGCTAAACCCCATTATAAAAATAAATTACTTTTACAAACCCATGAAACAAAGACAGTGAAAGAGAGAGAAATTCTTACACAATGCGTTCAGGGGCTGTGAGGCAACCTGGATTGACCATATCTAGACCCACAGCTGGATGAGACATAAGGGTGGACACTCTTGGGGCTGAGAGGTTTGGTGAGGTTGGATGAGCAAACGCAGACCCTTTAAAGTAATACTGCGTGGTACCCATCGCATGCGTCCCAAATCTCCAGGTTCAAGGGCATCTTCCTACATCGAAAACATGCATGAGAAAACAAAAAGATGGTACACCATGTGATGGGGAAAGGTTTCTAAAACGCACCTCATTTCTCTTCTCCTTGTGCCCGGGTTCGCCATTCCAGCCGCTTTACTAACAATCTCCCTACTTGGAGCATCAGCACCTTTAACCTCCTGTTCCGTACAGGTTGCAATTTGTCCTGAGGATGAACGGGTACATGGGGAACCAGTGAGAGACTAGCTCTTGGTGTTGGGACAGGCACAGGTCACTCTATTTTCCCATCAGGAAGAAGAATTAACCACAGGCGCATCCTCCCCCCCGAAAGCAGAACAGGGCCTGAAGCCATCCTGCGCTTTTGAGGCCAGCTCCCAAAAATGCGAGTTGTAAAATGGAGCTTCAGGGCACTGCAATTCACAAACCTGCAGCGTTATAAATGATAACTCTCGTCCACAAATATATTGAGGGAAGGCAAAGAAGAGGATTTGAAATCAAGGCAGAATTGCAGGAAACAGATTTCAGGACGTAGATTCGAATCGCCTTTAAAGCACATGAAAAGCGGCAAAACGTTGACAATGATGCCCTTTCCTGAATATATTCAGGAAAAAACGCATACGCCCTTTTTGGCCAAAAAAGCAACCTGGAAAGGCAAATCAGGGCTACAAAGAAGACTCGCTACCCATCGGTCAAAAGGGCCCTGCGGAAAAACGTGTCAAAATCAGAAATGCAGGACAGGCCATGGAGAAATGGGAGCCTTGCTACACTGATGGGCGGGGTGTAAATTGCCAACAGCCACTCTGGAGAAGTGTACGGTGTGTCCTGAAACATCTAAAAAACACAGCTTAGAGAGCATAGGGCACTTCCACTCATGGGGGTATAAATTGGGAAAATGAAAAATCAGCAAGACACAAGCACCCCAAAGTTTAGGGCTGCTCTGTTGACAAGGACCTCCACTTCATTCCACCTTCAATATCCCAGGAAAGAGAAAAATGGATAGAGAAGTTGTGGTCCTTATGTACAATGGAATATCACTCAGCCATGAAATCAATGTCATAAGGCTAGTAGCAGCATGATGAGTGGATTTAGGTACGACGATTCTAAGTGAAATAAGTCACACAGAAAAGGACACTTCTCATAAGGTATCACTTAAGGAGGGAATGTAAAAAGCGTTACACTTGAACTGAATTACAAAACAGAACAGAGTCACACATGCAGAAAACACACTATGGCTGCTTAACGGGAAAGGTGAGGTGGGGTGATACATAAAACAAGGGTTTCAAATTAGCTCAGATACCGTTCCATAAACCCAATATGTAATAGACAAGACCTACTCCTTGCTCAGAGAACTGGACTCAACACGCCCTATTCACCGCACAAGAATATATCTGACTAGTAATAATCTTAAAACCTATGTATTGATATCTCTCTGTGAGTGTGTCAAGTGGGTGTAAAGCGGCATAAACACAGCAGTGAAAAGCAGCTAAACCCCATTATAAAAATAAATTACTTCGAAAAACCCATGAAACAAAGACAGTGAAAGAGAGAGAAATTCTTACACAATGCGTTCAGGGGCTGTGATGCAACCTGGATTGACCATATCTAGACCCACAGCTGGATGAGACATAAGGGTGGACACTCTTGGGGCTGAGAGGTTTGGTGAGGTTGGGTGAGCAAACGCAGACCCTTTAAAGGAATACTGCGTGGTACCCATCGCATGGGTCCCAAATCTCCAGGTTCAAGGGCATCTTCCTACATCGAAAACATGCATGAGAAAACAAAAAGATGGTACACCATGTGATGGGGAAAGGTTTCTAAAACGCACCTCATTTCTCTTCTCCTTGTGCCCGGGTTCGCCATTCCAGCCGCTTTACTAACAATCTCCCTACTTGGAGCATCAGCACCTTTAACCTCCTGTTCTGTACAGGTTGCAATTTGTCCTGAGGATGAACGGGTACATGGGGAACCAGTGAGAGACTAGCTCTTGGTGTTGGGACAGGCACAGGTCAGTCTATTTTCCCATCAGGAAGAAGAATTAACCACAGGCTCATCCTCCCCCCCGGAAGCAGAACAGGGCCTGAAGCCATCCTGCGCTTTTGAGGCCAGCTCCCAAAAATGCGAGTTGTAAAATGGAGCTTCAGGGCACTGCAATTCACAAACCTGCAGAGTTATAAATGATAACTCTCGTCCACAAATATATTGAGGGAAGGCAAAGAAGAGGATTTGAAATCAAGGCAGAATTGCAGGAAACAGATTTCAGGACGTAGATTCGAATCGCCTTTAAAGCACATGAAAAGCGGCAAAACGTTGACAATGATGCCCTTTCCTGAATATATTCAGGAAAAAACGCATACGCCCTTTTTGGCCAACCAAGCAACCTGGAAAGGCAAATCAGGGCTATAAAGAAGACTCGCTACCCATCGGTCAAAAGGGCCATGTGGAAAAACGTGTCAAAATCAGAAATGCAGGACAGGCCATGGAGAAATGGGAGCCTTGCTACACTGATGGGCGGGGTGTAAATTGCCAACAGCCACTCTGGAGAAGTGTACGGTGTGTCCTGAAACATCTAAAAAACACAGCTTAGAGAGCATAGGGCACTTCCACTCATGGGGGTATAAATTGGGAAAATGAAAAATCAGCAAGACACAAGCACCCCAAAGTTTAGGGCTGCTCTGTTGACAAGGACCTCCACTTCATTCCACCTTCAATATCCCAGGAAAGAGAAAAATGGATAGAGAAGTTGTGGTCCTTATGTACAATGGAATATCACTCAGCCATGAAATCAATGTCATAAGGCTAGTAGCAGCATGATGAGTGGATTTAGGTACGACGATTCTAAGTGAAATAAGTCACACAGAAAAGGACACTTCTCATAAGGTATCACTTATAGAGGGAATGTAAAAAGCGTTACACTTGAACTGAATTACAAAACAGAACAGAGTCACACATGCAGAAAACACACTATGGCTGCTTAACGGGAAAGGTGAGGTGGGGTGATACATAAAACAAGGGTTTCAAATTAGCTCAGATACCGTTCCATAAACCCAATATGTAATAGACAAGACCTACTCCTTGCTCAGAGAACTGGACTCAACACGCCCTATTCACCGCACAAGAATATATCTGACTAGTAATAATCTTAAAACCTATGTATTGATATCTCTCTGTGAGTGTGTCAAGTGGGTGTAAAGCGGCATAAACACAGCAGTGAAAAGCAGCTAAACCCCATTATAAAAATAAATTACTTCGAAAAACCCATGAAACAAAGACAGTGAAAGAGAGAGAAATTCTTACACAATGCGTTCAGGGGCTGTGATGCAACCTGGATTGACCATATCTAGACCCACAGCTGGATGAGACATAAGGGTGGACACTCTTGGGGCTGAGAGGTTTGGTGAGGTTGGGTGAGCAAACGCAGACCCTTTAAAGGAATACTGCGTGGTACCCATCGCATGGGTCCCAAATCTCCAGGTTCAAGGGCATCTTCCTACATCGAAAACATGCATGAGAAAACAAAAAGATGGTACACCATGTGATGGGGAAAGGTTTCTAAAACGCACCTCATTTCTCTTCTCCTTGTGCCCGGGTTCGCCATTCCAGCCGCTTTACTAACAATCTCCCTACTTGGAGCATCAGCACCTTTAACCTCCTGTTCTGTACAGGTTGCAATTTGTCCTGAGGATGAACGGGTACATGGGGAACCAGTGAGAGACTAGCTCTTGGTGTTGGGACAGGCACAGGTCAGTCTATTTTCCCATCAGGAAGAAGAATTAACCACAGGCTCATCCTCCCCCCCGGAAGCAGAACAGGGCCTGAAGCCATCCTGCGCTTTTGAGGCCAGCTCCCAAAAATGCGAGTTGTAAAATGGAGCTTCAGGGCACTGCAATTCACAAACCTGCAGAGTTATAAATGATAACTCTCGTCCACAAATATATTGAGGGAAGGCAAAGAAGAGGATTTGAAATCAAGGCAGAATTGCAGGAAACAGATTTCAGGACGTAGATTCGAATCGCCTTTAAAGCACATGAAAAGCGGCAAAACGTTGACAATGATGCCCTTTCCTGAATATATTCAGGAAAAAACGCATACGCCCTTTTTGGCCAACCAAGCAACCTGGAAAGGCAAATCAGGGCTATAAAGAAGACTCGCTACCCATCGGTCAAAAGGGCCATGTGGAAAAACGTGTCAAAATCAGAAATGCAGGACAGGCCATGGAGAAATGGGAGCCTTGCTACACTGATGGGCGGGGTGTAAATTGCCAACAGCCACTCTGGAGAAGTGTACGGTGTGTCCTGAAACATCTAAAAAACACAGCTTAGAGAGCATAGGGCACTTCCACTCATGGGGGTATAAATTGGGAAAATGAAAAATCAGCAAGACACAAGCACCCCAAAGTTTAGGGCTGCTCTGTTGACAAGGACCTCCACTTCATTCCACCTTCAATATCCCAGGAAAGAGAAAAATGGATAGAGAAGTTGTGGTCCTTATGTACAATGGAATATCACTCAGCCATGAAATCAATGTCATAAGGCTAGTAGCAGCATGATGAGTGGATTTAGGTACGACGATTCTAAGTGAAATAAGTCACACAGAAAAGGACACTTCTCATAAGGTATCACTTATAGAGGGAATGTAAAAAGCGTTACACTTGAACTGAATTACAAAACAGAACAGAGTCACACATGCAGAAAACACACTATGGCTGCTTAACGGGAAAGGTGAGGTGGGGTGATACATAAAACAAGGGTTTCAAATTAGCTCAGATACCGTTCCATAAACCCAATATGTAATAGACAAGACCTACTCCTTGCTCAGAGAACTGGACTCAACACGCCCTATTCACCGCACAAGAATATATCTGACTAGTAATAATCTTAAAACCTATGTATTGATATCTCTCTGTGAGTGTGTCAAGTGGGTGTAAAGCGGCATAAACACAGCAGTGAAAAGCAGCTAAACCCCATTATAAAAATAAATTACTTCGAAAAACCCATGAAACAAAGACAGTGAAAGAGAGAGAAATTCTTACACAATGCGTTCAGGGGCTGTGATGCAACCTGGATTGACCATATCTAGACCCACAGCTGGATGAGACATAAGGGTGGACACTCTTGGGGCTGAGAGGTTTGGTGAGGTTGGGTGAGCAAACGCAGACCCTTTAAAGGAATACTGCGTGGTACCCATCGCATGGGTCCCAAATCTCCAGGTTCAAGGGCATATTCCTACATCGAAAACATGCATGAGAAAACAAAAAGATGGTACACCATGTGATTGGGAAAGGTTTCTAAAACGCACCTCATTTCTCTTCTCCTTGTGCCCGGGTTCGCCATTCCAGCCGCTTTACTAACAACCTCCCTACTTGGAGCATCAGCACCTTTAACCTCCTGTTCTGTACAGGTTGCAATTTGTCCTGAGGTTGAACGGGTAGATGGGGAACCAGTGAGAGACTAGCTCTTGGTGTTGGGACAGGCACAGGTCACTCTATTTTCCCATCAGGAAGAAGAATTAACCATAGGCTCAGCCTGACCCCGGAAGCAGAACAGGGCCTGAAGCCATACTGCGCTTTTGCGGCCAGCTCCCAAAAAAGCGAGTTGTAAAATGGAGCTTCAGGGCACTGCAATTCACACACCTACAGAGTTATAAATGAAAACTCGCGTCCACAAATATATTGAGGGAAGGCAAAGAAGGGGATTTGAAATCAAGGCAGAATTGCAGGAATCAGATTTCAGGAGGTACATTCGAATCGCCTTTAAAGCACATGAAAAGCGGCAAAACGTTGACAATGATGCCCTTGGCCAAAAAGGGCGTATGCGTTTTTTCCTGAATATATTCAGGAAAAAACGCATACGCCCTTTTTGGCCAACCAAGCAACCTGGAAAGGCAAATCAGGGCTATAAAGAAGACTCGCTACCCATCGGTCAAAAGGGCCATGTGGAAAAACGTGTCAAAATCAGAAATGCAGGACAGTTCATGGAGAAATGGGAGCCTTGCTACACTGATGGGCGGGGTGTAAATTGCCAACAGCCACTCTGGAGAAGTGTACGGTGTGTCCTGAAACATCTAAAAAACACAGCTTAGAGAGCATAGGGCACTTCCACTCATGGGGGTATAAATTGGGAAAATGAAAAATCAGCAAGACACAAGCACCCCAAAGTTTAGGGCTGCTCTGTTGACAAGGACCTCCACTTCATTCCACCTTCAATATCCCAGGAAAGAGAAAAATGGATAAAGGAGTTGTGGTCCTTATGTACAATGGAATATCACTCAGCCATGAAATCAATGTCATAAGGCTAGTAGCAGCATGATGAGTGGATTTAGGTACGACGATTCTAAGTGAAATAAGTCACACAGAAAAGGACACTTCTCATAAGGTATCACTTAAGGAGGGAATGTAAAAAGCGTTACACTTGAACTGAATTACAAAACAGAACAGAGTCACACATGCAGAAAACACACTATGGCTGCTTAACGGGAAAGGTGAGGTGGGGTGACACATAAAACAAGGGTTTCAAATTAGCTCAGATACCGTTCCATAAACCCAATATGTAATAGACAAGACCTACTCCTTGCTCAGAGAACTGGACTCAACACGCCCTATTCACCGCACAAGAATATATCTGACTAGTAATAATCTTAAAACCTATGTATTGATATCTCTCTGTTAGTGTGTCAAGTGGGTGTAAAGCGGCATAAACACAGCAGTGAAAAGCAGCTAAACCCCATTATAAAAATAAATTACTTCGAAAAACCCATGAAACAAAGACAGTGAAAGAGAGAGAAATTCTTACACAATGCGTTCAGGGGCTGTGATGCAACCTGGATTGACCATATCTAGACCCACAGCTGGATGAGACATAAGGGTGGACACTCTTGGGGCTGAGAGGTTTGGTGAGGTTGGGTGAGCAAACGCAGACCCTTTAAAGTAATACTGCGTGGTACCCATCCCATGGGACCCAAATCTCCAGGTTCAAGGGCATCTTCCTACATCGAAAACATGCATGAGAATCCCAGAAGATGGTACACCGTGTGATGGGGAAAGATTTCTAAAACGCAACTCATTTCTCATCTCCTTGTGCCCGGGTTCGCCATTCCAGCCGCTTCACTAGCAATCTCCCTACTTGGAGCATCAGCACCTTTAACCTCCTGTTCCGTACAGGTTGCAATTTGTCCTGAGGATGAACGGGAAGACGGGGAACCAGTGAGAGAGTAGCTCTTGGTGTTGGGACAGGCATAGGTCAGTCTATTTTCCCATCAGGAAGAAGAATTAACCACAGGCTCATCCTCCCCCCCGGAACCAGAACAGGGCCTGAAGCCATACTGCGCTTTTGTGGACAGCTCCCAAAAAAGCGAGGTGTAAAATGGAGCTTCAGGGCACTGCAATTCACAAACCTGCAGAGTTATAAATGATAACTCTCGTCCACAAATATATTGAGGGAAGGCAAAGAAGAGGATTTGAAATCAAGGCAGAATTGCAGGAAACAGATTTCAGGAGGTAGATTCGAATCGCCTTTAAAGCACATGAAAAGCGGCAAAACGTTGACAATGATGCCCTTGGCCAAAAAGGGCGTATGCGATTTTTCCTGAATATATTCAGGAAAAAACGCAAACGCCCTTTTTGGCCAACCAAAGAACCTGGAAAGGCAAATCAGGGCTACAAAGAAGACTCGCTACCCATCGGTCAAAAGGGCCATGCTGAAAAAAGTCTCAAAACCAGAAATGCAGGACAGGCCATGGAGAAATGGGAGCCTTGCTACACTGATGGGCGGGATGTAAATTGCCAACAGCCACTCTGGAGAAGTGTACGGTGTGTCCTGAAACATCTAAAAAACACAGCTTAGAGAGCATAGGGCACTTCCACTCATGGGGGTATAAATTGGGAAAATGAAAAATCAGCAAGACACAAGCACCCCAAAGTTTAGGGCTGCTCTGTTGACAAGGACCTCCACTTCATTCCACCTTCAATATCCCAGGAAAGAGAAAAATGGATAAAGGAGTTGTGGTCCTTATGTACAATGGAATATCACTCAGCCATGAAATCAATGTCATAAGGCTAGTAGCAGCATGATGAGTGGATTTAGGTACGACGATTCTAAGTGAAATAAGTCACACAGAAAAGGACACTTCTCATAAGGTATCACTTATAGAGGGAATGTAAAAACCGTTACACTTGAACTGAATTACAAAACAGAACAGAGTCACACATGCAGAAAACACACTATGGCTGCTTAACGGGAAAGGTGAGGTGGGGTGATACATAAAACAAGGGTTTCAAATTAGCTCAGATACCGTTCCATAAACCCAATATGTAATAGACAAGACCTACTCCTTGCTCAGAGAACTGGACTCAACACACCCTATTCACCGCACAAGAATATATCTGACTAGTAATAATCTTAAAACCTATGTATTGATATCTCTCTGTTAGTGTGTCAAGTGGGTGTAAAGCGGCATAAACACAGCAGTGAAAAGCAGCTAAACCCCATCATAAAAATAAATTACTTTTACAAACCGATGAAACAAAGACAATGAAAGAGAGAGAAATTCTTACACAATGCGTTCAGGGGCTGTGATGCAACCTGGATTGACCATATCTAGACCCACAGCTGGATGAGACATAAGGGTGGACACTCTTGGGGCTGAGAGGTTTGGTGAGGTTGGGTGAGCAAACGCAGACCCTTTAAAGTAATACTGCGTGGTACCCATCGCATGCGTCCAAAATCTCCAGGTTCAAGGGCATCTTCCTACATCGAAAACATGCATGAGAAAACAAAAAGATGGTACACCATGTGATGGGGAAAGGTTTCTAAAACGCACCTCATTTCTCTTCTCCTTGTGCCCGGGTTCGCCATTCCAGCCGCTTTACTAACAATCTCCCTACTTGGAGCATCAGCACCTTTAACCTCCTGTTCTGTACAGGTTGCAATTTGTCCTGAGGATGAACGGGTACATGGGGAACCAGTGAGAGACTAGCTCTTGGTGTTGGGACAGGCACAGGTCAGTCTATTTTCCGATCAGGAAGAAGAATTAACCACAGGCTCATCCTCCCCCCCGGAAGCAGAACAGGGCCTGAAGCCATCCTGCGCTTTTGAGGCCAGCTCCCAAAAATGCGAGTTGTAAAATGGAGCTTCAGGGCACTGCAATTCACAAACCTGCAGAGTTATAAATGATAACTCTCGTCCACAAATATATTGAGGGAAGGCAAAGAAGAGGATTTGAAATCAAGGCAGAATTGCAGGAAACAGATTTCAGGACGTAGATTCGAATCGCCTTTAAAGCACATGAAAAGCGGCAAAACGTTGACAATGATGCCCTTTCCTGAATATATTCAGGAAAAAACGCATACGCCCTTTTTGGCCAACCAAGCAACCTGGAAAGGCAAATCAGGGCTATAAAGAAGACTCGCTACCCATCGGTCAAAAGGGCCATGTGGAAAAACGTGTCAAAATCAGAAATGCAGGACAGGCCATGGAGAAATGGGAGCCTTGCTACACTGATGGGCGGGGTGTAAATTGCCAACAGCCACTCTGGAGAAGTGTACGGTGTGTCCTGAAACATCTAAAAAACACAGCTTAGAGAGCATAGGGCACTTCCACTCATGGGGGTATAAATTGGGAAAATGAAAAATCAGCAAGACACAAGCACCCCAAAGTTTAGGGCTGCTCTGTTGACAAGGACCTCCACTTCATTCCACCTTCAATATCCCAGGAAAGAGAAAAATGGATAGAGAAGTTGTGGTCCTTATGTACAATGGAATATCACTCAGCCATGAAATCAATGTCATAAGGCTAGTAGCAGCATGATGAGTGGATTTAGGTACGACGATTCTAAGTGAAATAAGTCACACAGAAAAGGACACTTCTCATAAGGTATCACTTATAGAGGGAATGTCAAAAGCGTTACACTTGAACTGAATTACAAAACAGAACAGAGTCACACATGCAGAAAACACACTATGGCTGCTTAACGGGAAAGGTGAGGTGGGGTGATACATAAAACAAGGGTTTCAAATTAGCTCAGATACCGTTCCATAAACCCAATATGTAATAGACAAGACCTACTCCTTGCTCAGAGAACTGGACTCAACACGCCCTATTCACCGCACAAGAATATATCTGACTAGTAATAATCTTAAAACCTATGTATTGATATCTCTCTGTAAGTGTGTCAAGTGGGTGTAAAGCGGCATAAACACAGCAGTGAAAAGCAGCTAAACCCCATTATAAAAATAAATTACTTCGAAAAACCCATGAAACAAAGACAGTGAAAGAGAGAGAAATTCTTACACAATGCGTTCAGGGGCTGTGATGCAACCTGGATTGACCATATCTAGACCCACAGCTGGATGAGACATAAGGGTGGACACTCTTGGGGCTGAGAGGTTTGGTGAGGTTGGGTGAGCAAACGCAGACCCTTTAAAGGAATACTGCGTGGTACCCATCGCATGGGTCCCAAATCTCCAGGTTCAAGGGCATATTCCTACATCGAAAACATGCATGAGAAAACAAAAAGATGGTACACCATGTGATTGGGAAAGGTTTCTAAAACGCACCTCATTTCTCTTCTCCTTGTGCCCGGGTTCGCCATTCCAGCCGCTTTACTAACAACCTCCCTATTGGAGCATCAGCACCTTTAACCTCCTGTTCTGTACAGGTTGCAATTTGTCCTGAGGTTGAACGGGTAGATGGGGAACCAGTGAGAGACTAGCTCTTGGTGTTGGGACAGGCACAGGTCACTCTATTTTCCCATCAGGAAGAAGAATTAACCATAGGCTCAGCCCGACCCCGGAACCAGAACAGGGCCTGAAGCCATACTGCGCTTTTGCGGCCAGCTCCCAAAAAAGCGAGTTGTAAAATGGAGCTTCAGGGCACTGCAATTCACACACCTACAGAGTTATAAATGAAAACTCGCGTCCACAAATATATTGAGGGAAGGCAAAGAAGGGGATTTGAAATCAAGGCAGAATTGCAGGAATCAGATTTCAGGAGGTACATTCGAATCGCCTTTAAAGCACATGAAAAGCGGCAAAACGTTGACAATGATGCCCTTGGCCAAAAAGGGCATATGCGTTTTTTCCTGAATATATTCAGGAAAAAACGCATACGCCCTTTTTGGCCAACCAAGCAACCTGGAAAGGCAAATCAGGGCTATAAAGAAGACTCGCTACCCATCGGTCAAAAGGGCCATGTGGAAAAACGTGTCAAAATCAGAAATGCAGGACAGTTCATGGAGAAATGGGAGCCTTGCTACACTGATGGGCGGGGTGTAAATTGCCAACAGCCACTCTGGAGAAGTGTACGGTGTGTCCTGAAACATCTAAAAAACACAGCTTAGAGAGCATAGGGCACTTCCACTCATGGGGGTATAAATTGGGAAAATGAAAAATCAGCAAGACACAAGCACCCCAAAGTTTAGGGCTGCTCTGTTGACAAGGACCTCCACTTCATTCCACCTTCAATATCCCAGGAAAGAGAAAAATGGATAAAGAAGTTGTGGTCCTTATGTACAATGGAATATCACTCAGCCATGAAATCAATGTCATAAGGCTAGTAGCAGCATGATGAGTGGATTTAGGTACGACGATTCTAAGTGAAATAAGTCACACAGAAAAGGACACTTCTCATAAGGTATCACTTAAGGAGGGAATGTAAAAAGCGTTACACTTGAACTGAATTACAAAACAGAACAGAGTCACACATGCAGAAAACACACTATGGCTGCTTAACGGGAAAGGTGAGGTGGGGTGACACATAAAACAAGGGTTTCAAATTAGCTCAGATACCGTTCCATAAACCCAATATGTAATAGACAAGACCTACTCCTTGCTCAGAGAACTGGACTCAACACACCCTATTCACCGCACAAGAATATATCTGACTAGTAATAATCTTAAAACCTATGTATTGATATCTCTCTGTTAGTGTGTCAAGTGGGTGTAAAGCGGCATAAACACAGCAGTGAAAAGCAGCTAAACCCCATCATAAAAATAAATTACTTTTACAAACCGATGAAACAAAGACAATGAAAGAGAGAGAAATTCTTACACAATGCGTTCAGGGGCTGTGATGCAACCTGGATTGACCATATCTAGACCCACAGCTGGATGAGACATAAGGGTGGACACTCTTGGGGCTGAGAGGTTTGGTGAGGTTGGGTGAGCAAACGCAGACCCTTTAAAGTAATACTGCGTGGTACCCATCGCATGCGTCCAAAATCTCCAGGTTCAAGGGCATCTTCCTACATCGAAAACATGCATGAGAAAACAAAAAGATGGTACACCATGTGATGGGGAAAGGTTTCTAAAACGCACCTCATTTCTCTTCTCCTTGTGCCCGGGTTCGCCATTCCAGCCGCTTTACTAACAATCTCCCTACTTGGAGCATCAGCACCTTTAACCTCCTGTTCTGTACAGGTTGCAATTTGTCCTGAGGATGAACGGGTACATGGGGAACCAGTGAGAGACTAGCTCTTGGTGTTGGGACAGGCACAGGTCAGTCTATTTTCCCATCAGGAAGAAGAATTAACCACAGGCTCATCCTCCCCCCCGGAAGCAGAACAGGGCCTGAAGCCATCCTGCGCTTTTGAGGCCAGCTCCCAAAAATGCGAGTTGTAAAATGGAGCTTCAGGGCACTGCAATTCACAAACCTGCAGAGTTATAAATGATAACTCTCGTCCACAAATATATTGAGGGAAGGCAAAGAAGAGGATTTGAAATCAAGGCAGAATTGCAGGAAACAGATTTCAGGACGTAGATTCGAATCGCCTTTAAAGCACATGAAAAGCGGCAAAACGTTGACAATGATGCCCTTTCCTGAATATATTCAGGAAAAAACGCATACGCCCTTTTTGGCCAACCAAGCAACCTGGAAAGGCAAATCAGGGCTATAAAGAAGACTCGCTACCCATCAGTCAAAAGGGCCATGTGGAAAAACGTGTCAAAATCAGAAATGCAGGACAGGCCATGGAGAAATGGGAGCCTTGCTACACTGATGGGCGGGGTGTAAATTGCCAACAGCCACTCTGGAGAAGTGTACGGTGTGTCCTGAAACATCTAAAAAACACAGCTTAGAGAGCATAGGGCACTTCCACTCATGGGGGTATAAATTGGGAAAATGAAAAATCAGCAAGACACAAGCACCCCAAAGTTTAGGGCTGCTCTGTTGACAAGGACCTCCACTTCATTCCACCTTCAATATCCCAGGAAAGAGAAAAATGGATAGAGAAGTTGTGGTCCTTATGTACAATGGAATATCACTCAGCCATGAAATCAATGTCATAAGGCTAGTAGCAGCATGATGAGTGGATTTAGGTACGACGATTCTAAGTGAAATAAGTCACACAGAAAAGGACACTTCTCATAAGGTATCACTTATAGAGGGAATGTAAAAAGCGTTACACTTGAACTGAATTACAAAACAGAACAGAGTCACACATGCAGAAAACACACTATGGCTGCTTAACGGGAAAGGTGAGGTGGGGTGATACATAAAACAAGGGTTTCAAATTAGCTCAGATACCGTTCCATAAACCCAATATGTAATAGACAAGACCTACTCCTTGCTCAGAGAACTGGACTCAACACGCCCTATTCACCGCACAAGAATATATCTGACTAGTAATAATCTTAAAACCTATGTATTGATATCTCTCTGTGAGTGTGTCAAGTGGGTGTAAAGCGGCATAAACACAGCAGTGAAAAGCAGCTAAACCCCATTATAAAAATAAATTACTTCGAAAAACCCATGAAACAAAGACAGTGAAAGAGAGAGAAATTCTTACACAATGCGTTCAGGGGCTGTGATGCAACCTGGATTGACCATATCTAGACCCACAGCTGGATGAGACATAAGGGTGGACACTCTTGGGGCTGAGAGGTTTGGTGAGGTTGGGTGAGCAAACGCAGACCCTTTAAAGGAATACTGCGTGGTACCCATCGCATGGGTCCCAAATCTCCAGGTTCAAGGGCATCTTCCTACATCGAAAACATGCATGAGAAAACAAAAAGATGGTACACCATGTGATGGGGAAAGGTTTCTAAAACGCACCTCATTTCTCTTCTCCTTGTGCCCGGGTTCGCCATTCCAGCCGCTTTACTAACAATCTCCCTACTTGGAGCATCAGCACCTTTAACCTCCTGTTCTGTACAGGTTGCAATTTGTCCTGAGGATGAACGGGTACATGGGGAACCAGTGAGAGACTAGCTCTTGGTGTTGGGACAGGCACAGGTCAGTCTATTTTCCCATCAGGAAGAAGAATTAACCACAGGCTCATCCTCCCCCCCGGAAGCAGAACAGGGCCTGAAGCCATCCTGCGCTTTTGAGGCCAGCTCCCAAAAATGCGAGTTGTAAAATGGAGCTTCAGGGCACTGCAATTCACAAACCTGCAGAGTTATAAATGATAACTCTCGTCCACAAATATATTGAGGGAAGGCAAAGAAGAGGATTTGAAATCAAGGCAGAATTGCAGGAAACAGATTTCAGGACGTAGATTCGAATCGCCTTTAAAGCACATGAAAAGCGGCAAAACGTTGACAATGATGCCCTTTCCTGAATATATTCAGGAAAAAACGCATACGCCCTTTTTGGCCAACCAAGCAACCTGGAAAGGCAAATCAGGGCTATAAAGAAGACTCGCTACCCATCGGTCAAAAGGGCCATGTGGAAAAACGTGTCAAAATCAGAAATGCAGGACAGGCCATGGAGAAATGGGAGCCTTGCTACACTGATGGGCGGGGTGTAAATTGCCAACAGCCACTCTGGAGAAGTGTACGGTGTGTCCTGAAACATCTAAAAAACACAGCTTAGAGAGCATAGGGCACTTCCACTCATGGGGGTATAAATTGGGAAAATGAAAAATCAGCAAGACACAAGCACCCCAAAGTTTAGGGCTGCTCTGTTGACAAGGACCTCCACTTCATTCCACCTTCAATATCCCAGGAAAGAGAAAAATGGATAGAGAAGTTGTGGTCCTTATGTACAATGGAATATCACTCAGCCATGAAATCAATGTCATAAGGCTAGTAGCAGCATGATGAGTGGATTTAGGTACGACGATTCTAAGTGAAATAAGTCACACAGAAAAGGACACTTCTCATAAGGTATCACTTATAGAGGGAATGTAAAAAGCGTTA